>NW_013952589.1:785470-788980 GCF_001266775.1 Austrofundulus limnaeus
TATAAAATCTGGACAATATTACAGTTGAACTTCAGTTTTGTTTAGAAAACACCTCAGAACAGCCCTGCTCATAAGACTAATTTCCTGTTGCCTTTACAGAGAAGGGTCAGGTGTACAAGCAGAAGAAGCCCACCATGTACCCACCGTGGAGCACCACATTCGACGCCCATGTCCACCGCGGGCGCATCATGCACATTATGGTGAAGGACCGAACGGCAGAGCTCAAATCAGAGGCCACAGTGGCTTTGGACTCTCTCGCAACACGATGCAAGAAGGAGAACGGCAAACTGGAGATTTGGGTTAGTGCAGCAGAACTGAGAGTTTGTCCTCGGGTTTTATATTTYAGATAGCTCACTTTGGGGGCAAAAGGTTAAATTAGTAAAAGGGGTAAATCTACTTTTACATAAGAAAAATAACTCACTGTTCATGTTTTTGTTGTGTACTTCAAGGTAAAACATCTGTGCTTTGACAGTTCAGTACGAACACCCTTAATATGTACAGTAGGCTGAARGCAAAAATCACAGGCAAAGAATGGCTTAAAAAGATGATCATTAAGAATAATAATATTTGTTTTTGTAAGCAACACACGCAGCCAATTTAGTGAAAATAAAACCTGGTAATGTATTTTCCTCTTTCGTGATGGTTATAATCGTATTTAATTCCTGTTTCTCTTTTTTTTTGCAATCAATTATTAAATCTTTCTGATGAAGTAAAAGCACATTCAGGGACAGAGAGAACTGCTCTGATGTGTTAAAGTACATGAAAGAGCTTGTATCTTTCTTTTTATATCTTCATATCTTTCTTGGTATATCATGAAATCAATGTTCAGCCTAATTACATWTAAACAAATTTAAGCCAATAAACAAATAAATGACTTCCAGTGCAGTGGAGATTGTCATTTCTGTGGAAAGAATGACTTGAGTTACATCAGCAGCTTTGTGCCAACTGTCTTTTCTTCCTGAGAATCAAACAAACAAACACAGTAAACAGATGATTTAAATCAAATATATCTCTCCGACCTGCTTATCTTGGTAGACAGTGAGTCTGTCTCAGTGCATCACACTAAGCTTGTTCATCTTCATTCGTCTGAATCTACATATAATTTTATGAYAGAGTTCTGCCCTGAAGTATAATGTTTATTTCATGTTTACGTTTTGTTTCATTTTATCACAGTTGGAGATGAAGCCACAGGGTCGCCTGTTGATGGAAGCCAGATACTATTTGGAGAAAAGTGGTGAGTGTCTTTGTTATTATTAATTATGTCAAACAATATGGATGGATGGATGGATGGATGGATGGATGGATGGATGGATGGATGGATGGATGGATGGATGGATGGATGGATGGATGGATGGATGGAAAATAAAATCAAAAACAATTGTAATTGTTGACTTAAATGGATAATCGAATAGAACCAGGGCTTGAGTGAATCTTAACATCCCTACTCTTTGCATCATGTTTYATCTCATATTTCATTTTTGTCAAGATCTTAAATAAACTTTCACTAATAAAAATAAATTGACAGTAGCACAATTGGTCTTAACTGTAAGAAAATAAAAAAAAACTATGGGTAAAAATATAATATAATGGTTGCCAAGACTCATTTATTGTACATCATCGGATTCTCTTACACTTTTTTTGTTGTTTGCGTTTTTGCAATTTTAATAGAATTTGCAAAACACAAAATACTCCACTGATATCATTCCAAATGGTTAAATACAGTAATTAAGACTAAACCCAAAATAATCCATACAAATAATTCTTCAGCTGCACCCAGACCTGCTTCAGTTGAACTCTTTGACTCGTAATTACACTCCTGTTTTTTCATAGGACCTTTGACCTTCTGCCACCTGCTGCTCTGCAGCACTGTGACCGCTCATTTGAGTGCTTTGTTTTGTTTTGTTTTTTCACTACTGCTTTCCTGACATTAACGTCAAGCCAAAGGCCTGAAAAGTCACAGAGAACTAAAAGAAGAAACAATCTATGTTTAGCTGAATCAGTGCTGGGAACAACAGGTGGCACAGAGACGAGCTCTGTCAGGGCGAAACAGAAAGACTTCCTCCCACAAACAAATGTTTACAGTACAACTTGGCAAAAACAAACACATTGTGTTTCTGTAATGTGTTGGAAGTGTTAATATTCAGGTAGCACTAATGTTTTTGGAGCAGATGTAAGTAGTGATAGTCTAATTAATGTAAACGTAACATTGGAGTCATGTTTTTTCTTAGCTGTACTTAAATTCTGCTCCTATAGTTTTGTGAAAAACTCTTTAGCTATCGCAGTTTTTATTTGTTGTTGTTGATTTTCTTTTGAGCATCCAATATGCTGAGACGAAAAAACAGACAAGATCCAAAATATTAATTCAAAAGATTTCATAAAAGTGTGAAAAACTACTAATGATGTACAAGGGAGTCGGGCTCCTGTGAATCACACTTAAAAAGAAATTAGGTTTCTCAATACTTAGTGCTTTAATAAGAAAACTGCACAAATCCAGATTTATTATTTGTTTCTATTTCTTCTTTCTTATTGTAATTCTCATGATATGATGATTTAATAATGGAATTGTCAGCTTTTATTTTGACTCCTCAAGTTTTATCGGCGCTACACAGCATAGGCCCGCTGTGTTTTACACAGCTCAGCAGCAGTCAGACGAAATACTTTAGAGTTTATAATAAATACGAGGCTTGAAGAGAAACTGAACATGTTTCAGGTTCACTGTTATTCAGCAAAGTAAAGATTAACATCATCCTTGTTACAAGGATGAACAGCTTTATGTCACAAAAATGAAAATAAATAAGAATAATGATTAAAATGTGTAAAAACAACATACTTAACCCTTCTGCTGCCCTYGGGTCTTAAAACTGAGATGGGTTATTTTACACAACATGCTTAAAAACTGAAAGAGACAGCGCAAACCAAACTTATTTAATGAGGTGAAACCACATTAGTGCTATAAAAGTTCAGACCATTTACCATTTTAACAAGTAATTTTAGTTTCTAAGTTGTTTTACTTGGCAGTATATACAGGATCAAGGCCAGACTCTAGACTTGAACACATTAAATTGTGATAAATTACCACGATATCAATATTTAAAGGGATCCCCGATTAATTGTAACGTTAGACTTTATTTAATGAACATATAGTTTAACTGTAAAATAAAGACTGTAAAAATACTGTAGGATGTTTAGTTTTTATAATTTTTAAACTAAAAAGTTTAAAATATACTACATGAACGGGGCCATTTTATTTACACGCAAAGCATTCTGGGTAAATGATGACGTGGGTAGGTCCTCGGTGCGAGGCTGCTAGCGAGCTATATCCACCCTGAAGGTTAATCTTGGACAATATCTGATGATCGACTCATGAAACCGTTGACAGAGAGAAGAAGGTAGAAATGACTCAGCCTGCAATTGAAAATATAGATGGAGGACCTCAGTTTAGCTTGTTTGTCGCGCTAGCACCAAGCTAATACATACAGTGGTTTGCAAAAGTATTCATACCCCTTGAAC
>NW_013952589.1:788990-798882 GCF_001266775.1 Austrofundulus limnaeus
GTTCAAGGGGTATGAATACTTTTGCAAACCACTGTATGTATTAGCTTGGTGCTAGCGCGACAAACAAGCTAAACTGAGGTCCTCCATCTATATTTTCAATTGCAGGCTGAGTCATTTCTACCTTCTTCTCTCTGTCAACGCTCTAATAGTCGATCATCAGATATTGTCCAAGATTAACCTTCAGGGTGGCTATAGCTCGCTAGCAGCCTCGCACCGAGGACCTATCAGTGTCATCATTTACCCAGAATGATTTGTGTGTAAATAAAATGGCTCCGTCCGTGTTAAAATATATTTTAAAAAATGTACAAAACTAAACAGCCTACAGTGTTTTTACAGTCTTTGTTTTACAGTTAAAATAGACGTTTATCAAATAAAGTCTAATGTTACAACTAATCGGGGGTCAAAGGAGAATCAGTTTTAGTTTTTGCGTTAGTTATTTCTGAGGACATGTGACTGTARTGAAACAAACAGATGCTGGTGTAAGTACGAAACATCTCTCACTCTGCAAAAAAGGTGAGAACCTGAAATGTCTGCGTAAAATTATAGTTATCACATATCTGAGAAGTTCACGTGATGCGTTTTAGATGCAGGAGGTCAGACGGACGCTGACCTGGAGTCGGAGCAGGAGAGAGACGGCCTGTTCACACTCCACCAGCGACGCGGTGCCATCAAACAGGCCAAAGTTCACCTYGTCAAATGTCACGAGTTCAGCGCCACGTTCTTCCCTCAACCGACCTTCTGCTCCGTCTGCAAGGAGTTCGTCTGGTATGACGTGACTAATTACTCTTTTTTCTCTCTCTCATTATCATACGAGTCATCTCATATGTTTCTGTCACCTCAGGGGCCTCAACAAGCAGGGCTACCAGTGCAGACGTGAGTCACTTTCTTTTCCATAAATACACCAAAAACACAAATTTCCTTGAGTCGAGCTCAGTTTTCTTTGTCTTATAGAGTGCAATGCTGCTATCCACAAAAAGTGCATAGACAAAGTCATCGCTAAATGCACTGGATCAGCCATAAACAGCAAAGAAACCATGGTGAGTGTCCATGTCGAGGTTTCGGTTCTAAAACTTAATAAAACTCCAGGTGTTGTTTCATTTAACACTTTTTTCTTTCTTGTTTTCTTCTCGCCTCACGTTTGAATTTATGGAGCTAAACTTAGAAGCTACTGCAGAATTCTGAAAATTGTAAAAACAAATAAATAAAAACATCTCTGCTGCCTGCTGTTGGGTGCACTGCGTTTGTTTATTCAGTTTTTTTYCCTTTTATCCGCCAAATGCTTCGAAACCTGTGCAGTTTTCTAAATAAACCTGCGTGAACAAATGGCACATTTATAACTATTTCTAAAAAATGTGCATTTTAATACTAATGTTTTATTATAACAGGTACACTGCAAAAAATGTCCACCTAACCAAGTTTTAAAATCTTATATCCAGCCAAAAAGTATTTTTGATCTTGTTTTGAAACTGATTTACTAAACAAGAACTGATTGTGTAAGAATAATCATCTTGTTTTCAGAATGTGTAAGATTATTTGTCTTGTTAGTCTAAAATTTGACTCAAATTAAGTCAAAAATTTCTGCCAATGGAGTAAGAAAAGATTCTTGAAATACTTGATTTGACTAAATTTTTACTTATTTCAAGAATCTTACCAAGTAAAATTTTCTTACTCCATTGGCAGAAATTTTTGACTGAATTTGAGTCAAAATTTTCAGACTAACAAGACAAGTAATCTTACACATTCTGAAAACAAGATGATTATTCTTACACAATCAGTTCTTGTTTAGTAAATCAGTCTCAAAACAAGATCAAAAAGACTTTTTGTGATATAAGGTTTTAAAACGTGGTTACGTGGACAGTTTTTGCAGTGTATATACTTATTTCTGAAGTTTCATAACTTACTTATATTTGCTTTTAACATTATTTCAAACCTAACATGACTTGATCTTTATTCCCATTTTTAACTGAATGTATGCAAATGYTCATGTAGTCAGAAATAATATAAGAGATCCATCAGTGGGCTGTATTTTATTTTTAGAAGTGAACAAAAAGTGCAGAGCAGAAAGTCAGTCTGTAGGCTCGAAACAAAGGATCCATTAAAGAGTTTTTAAAGTCATATTATAAACAGAAAAAAATGTTCATCAAGATCAGAGCTGCAAGTGGAAACATGCGGCTCGTGTTTCAGCTGTTTTGCCTTTTCACCTCTGAGGGGAYTTAAGGGGAGGACAAAGAAGCAAGAATGGATCAGGTTTGCTTTTATTTATAACAACCTAAATCTAAAGTCCTTATTTTGTAGGCCTGAAAAATTAGAACGACCTCTAAATGCTTGTTTTAGTTCAAGKTTAGCTTACAGTCTTTTAGAGCGCTGTTTTGATTCAGTAAGGTAAATCCATCCATCTGCTGGATTTCAATTATATTAAYACACGATTGATTTATTTGGACAGTTGGCCTCAAGCTGAACTTACTGTCACCCTGTGTGTTTCAGATCCACAAGGAGCGCTTCAAGATCGACATGCCCCACCGGTTTAAAGTCTACAACTACAAGAGCCCCACCTTCTGTCAGCACTGTGGCACGCTGCTGTGGGGGCTCGCCAGGCAGGGGCTCAAATGTGAGGGTGAGAGGTGGCACTTTTTATCCTTTAATTCCCTTTTTGAAAACGTTTATTCAGTGACATAAGGGAAAACCTGCAGGCGAGGACATAAAAAGGAGGAAATCTCATTCGGTTTTGCACAAATAATAAAATAAAAGTGTATGCCGCCTCTAAAGCTGTAATAAAAGCACTCATGTCTAATATTTAAACATTAGCAGTTATTAATAAAATATAATGGATATGATGAGTGCATTCGTTCAGTAAATACTTTAGCGCTAATGTTTTTTTTCTGACCACAGCATAAATGTAGGTCACAGATGTTAACCTGATTATATCCCTGCATGGAAATATGCAGCTCAGTGCAAATACTTTTTATTATTKCTGTGAATAATGAGACTGACTAAAATCTGTTTCAGACGGTCAGTGAGAAATATTTATGACTATTTACAGATAAAAAGATGTAAGTTTTCAGGTCATTGGTTGAGTCGGTTGCAGATTGATTATATCTTGACTCAGAGATTTGATGTCCTCAGATTAACTGATAATCCATACAGATCATTATGATTTATTGTTACAGACCGATTATTGATTGGACAATCGTGTTAAAAATGAAAAGATTTTAATAGTTCTGAATTTTTGGGTCAACTTTTATAAAATATTTTTTTGTTTTGGGGAGTTTTCACTTTAACATTTTTTCAGGTTTAGACATTGAAAGTTTTTTCAGATTTAAATATAAAATAAAGTGAAACGTGGTGGAGTTCTCACAATAAACACAAAAAGGCAACAATAGCATRCAAAGACACTGTTTAAACTATAAACAGCAGTGTATTTGTGATAAAACATGAAAATTAATTAGGGATGAAGAATTGAACAGAAAGTACATGTGAGCTGGAACTCACTGAGGGAGGGTGCAGTTGTTACRGATAAAAGTTCTGGATTTTAAACCTGTTTATGACCCATTAGTGTGAGATATTTACCCTCTGCTGGGAGCTGGTGGTAATTGTATTTCAGAAGAAGCCTCCTGGTACTCCAGTTTCCTCACACAGACCGGAAACAGGCAACTGACTCACTTTTTCACATTGTTTAGATTCTGATTGGAAAGTGTACCGTCATTAAATGTAAATAACACTTTATAAAAGTCTGACTCATTAAAAAACTTGTGTTAGACCTAAAGGAGCAACAGAAGTGTCTCTTTGCCAACGCATGACATGAATGCACAGATGTCAGTGTTTTTAATGCTTTATGTAACATAAGGAGCTTATTTTCCAAATCCATAAAGATAATTTCATCTCTGAAAGCTGAAACAGTCTAAATGATCACGTGGTTTCCACGTGGGCGTCATCACGGTTGACTCCACAGTGTTTCTGCACCCAGTTCCTCCTCCAGCTGAACCAGCAGCAGCAGCAGATATTTCTCCTTCTCTCACCAGAAACAAGCTCTGAATTCTTTTTGATCAAGGTCTTTTTATTAATAATTTTTAAAACATAAACCACAAAAAAGAACAGACTTACAAAAACACAAAACAAAACACACACACCCAAAATCCCTCCCATCCCTCCCCACCTATACTGGATCTACTACGAAGCTCTGAATTCTTTGCACAGTTTGGATGGATTGCTGCAGCTGCTGCAGCAGGTGTGAATAATTCCTGTGCGATAAATCAACCCTTTCTGGTAGCAACAACCTAAAAACATCCTGCAGCACAGGATTCCTTGTATAAAGAAATGCATTAATGCATTAATCTATTATTTGTCATTGTAAATATGCATGTCTGTTGGATGTTTTCAAATAGATTAATGTTTATGTTGTGTGTTTTTTTTGTTTTTGTTTTTTTTTTTTTGGTGCAGAATGCAGCATGAATGTTCACCACAAATGCCAGAAGAAAGTGGCCAACCTCTGTGGGGTCAACCAGAAACTGATGGCAGAAGCTCTGGCCGTCATTGAGATTCAACAGCAGGTCTGATAAAATCATTTTATATGTCCAGGCTGAGTTTATCACGTGTCATTTGTACCGTTTTCATAATGATAAAGGAGGAAAAAAATTGTTTTTAGAGCTAGAGTGGGAGAAAAATTAAAACAATTATCGGGGAAAATCTGCACTTTTATCTGAAGAGGCATGTTTTTTTAGCTGGCTGTAGGAGAAGTTGTTTTCTTCACACATGGTGAGACTTTAAACCAGTAGACTCACACTTCTGCACCAGACGTCTAGAAATGTCAAGATAACGCGCAGCTCCTTCCTCTGTCAGAAAACCAAAAGTATTATTTTWAATTCTGTTTTAGACAAAAAGCAGATGAGACGTGGCAGGAACACCTTGTGGGTGTTTTCTTCTTACGGTTTGCAAAAAAAATAGCCGCTTTTCATGACAAAGTGAGAGCTGACGTCAACATGTCAACCTGAACTGACAGCTGATGGATGTTTGATAACCAGCATACTTGAATTCAGTGTTCTAAGTGACTTTTTGTTACCAATTTAAATGTGAAATCTCCATAATGATTTATTTGTTAAGAGAATTTGTTACTGTCTCAGTTTAATGCTGGGTTTTATTTTTCCGTTTAAGGCCAAAAGTACGAAGGAGTCTGACATCATTGGGCGAGAAGGTCCAGTCGGCATCGGCCAGCCAGGCGTGGTCCGAGCTCCGTCCGGGTTAGTAACGGATTTACCTGTCTCATCGGCACCTGCAAGCAAAGGTACGCTGTTTCTAAAACTGTATTTTGTCTTTACACTGAAGGCTTTTTGCTGCTTTACGCTGACTGTTTGGCAATATGCAGCAGATTTGTCGGGGGTTCTGTGGGAGGGGCCGACAGAAGTCTGCAGGCTGAGCTCTGCCGCCGCTCCAGAAGAAGAACCTCTTTACGCCGTTCCAAAGAAGGACCATCAGTCCAAATTCAACATTGAGGATTTCACTCTGCACAAGATGCTCGGGAAAGGCAGCTTTGGGAAGGTACTGAACCAAATTCTTTTCAACCCTTCACAAGCATTCACACTACTGAGATCTTTTTATTTATTTATTTATTTATTTATTTATTTATTTATTTATCTATCACAATTTTTGGCATCTATCTTGTTCCCCAATTTTTGTGCTATTTTAAGAATTCATATATCAAAACGTTCAGCTCCTTCAGGACCTTCCAGCTATGACTTTTGTTAGTTCAGCTATTTATACTTTTTTTTTTTTTTACCTATTTCACGTTTTGGGCCACATTTTTCCCATTAATTATGGATATACATAGCTGTTTTCAACAACRTTAAAACTCATCAAAAAAAATTTTAAATCTTTACTGCACAAACATTCAATAACAAGTCTTATATCAAGTCAGGTAAGAAAAAATAAACAAGTTTTGGAAGTAAAAACTTATGATTTCGTAGCATTTATTAATGGTACCATCATGGTCTGTCCTGTGCAGAATGACAAAATGCAAAACTATTTCTTTATTAAAACCTCTAAAACTTTGCTCCAGTTAATTTTAGCAGCATGAATCTTTGCACAGGTAATGTCCACAAGTGGATTTATGGTTTCCAAGAGTTTTAGCCTACTTCTTTAGGGTTTTAAATGGGTTATATACTATCTAATGCAAAAATCATTCAGATAGGAGGGAAAAAATGTAAAAAAATTATGTTCCATCCTCAATATCTCTAGAACAACTGCAGCTGTTTTACTACCAACACTTCTGATAAAATCTCCCAATTATTAGCTTTATTTTTATACTAAGATCATTTAAGTAGAGTTTGTAAATGCTGAGATACACTCAGTTATATTTCAGCATGGCATTTTGAGCAAAAATATCAAGAAAACCCCTTGGGGCTTAAGAGATTAAAGCTAAGTTCACATGTTGATGCACATTTCAGCTGTTTTAGCTATTTAACAACAAATAGCAACTTTTTTACTTTCTTTTTTTCTGCTAATTTTGCTTTTCTACACCACTTTCACCATCTGGAAGCTCATTCTAACTTGTGTCTGCTACCTTTAGCTTCTTATTATGCTAATTTGTGCTTTTTTCCTGCTATTTTAGCTATTCTTCTGCTAGTTGCATATTAGGGTCTGGTGGTGCCGGTGCATGGCAGCCACACCTCTGTCAGTGAGCCCCAGGGCAGCTGTGGCTACATTGTAGCTTACCATCATCAGTGTGTGAATGTGCGAATGACTGTAGTGTAAAGGGGTTTGGGGTCCCCATGGGACTTGATAAACTGCTCCATAAGTTCAGTCCATTTACCATTTCTGCTTTTTTGTGTTTTGTGTTCGCGTTTCAAATGAACATGTATTGAACTTGAGCTTTCAGATAAATTTTCTGCAAGAAACATTTATATTAGCATTTTCGCAGGAAATGCAATTTCTCTAGGTTGCTATTATTTGTGTAAAAACAGAAACACTTATGGTGCGTTCACACCAAACGCGATTTCAGCATCAGGAGCATCAGGTTTACATACAAAGTCTATGGGGGACGCGCTTCAATCAGCGTCGGGAAGGGCTGCGGCGCCTCAAGCGTGATTAGAGCAGCGCGATTAGAGCAGCGCGATTTGAACGATCTGAGCGTTCGACGCGCTGAGGCTCAAATCGCTGAAGTTAGAAAATCTGAACTTTTRCAGCTCGACGCGTCGCGTCAACCAATCAGAGAGACTCCACTGTGTGACGTAGCGACATATTTCCCGACGGGACAGTTTACTGAATGATGTCCACTAACCTGAAACAGATGGAGAGGAGCTCTTYAGCTGAAATCGAGTGCCTGCAGTCGGTGTCCTGACAGGAGATATCCACACCAATGCGTGGCAGCGGCTCATCAGACTGGACTCGGGACAAAAATAGTCCTGAAAGCGAGCTGTGAGCCTCTCCTGCAGCTCCTGGGTGATGAAACTCAGAATGTCTCTGAATTATCTGGTGAATTAATTATGAATTAATTATCTGATGAACGTGACATGCTCTTGCTCTCTGTAAATAAAGCAAAGCCACTTCCTCTTCCGACATTAAACAGAGCCCGACAGAGGAGGGAGGGGCGGGGAGGCTGTTGCCGTGCAGCGCTTCAAGAGCTGACCTGCGTCTGACCTCAAAGTGCACAAGCTTCAAACTTCAGCGTTGGCTGCGATTTTGAAGCTGAAATCGCGTTCGGTGTGAACGCAGCATTCGTTTCTGTTAATTCTCTGCTGACGGCAACAACATCTGGATTGTTTGTTAGAAACTGTTGTGGATGATGTTCCCGCTGTGGATCCAGGTGTTTCTGGCCGAACTGAAGAAGAGCGGGAAGTTCTTCGCGGTGAAGGCTCTGAAGAAGGACGTGGTGCTGATGGACGATGACGTGGAGTGCACCATGGTGGAGAAGAGGGTTCTGTCTTTAGCCTGGGAGAATCCCTTCCTCACACACCTTTACTGCACTTTCCAGACGAAGGTGACGTCCAGGAACACGTGAAGTCTGACGATCTTTTAAACTTGCCTTAGGGAAAACGTAAAGAAACAAACGAGTCTGTTTGAATGTGTTTTTCCAGGAGAACCTGTTCTTTGTGATGGAGTATCTGAACGGAGGTGATCTCATGTTCCACATCCAAAGCTGCCACAAGTTTGACGTACACAGAGCCACGTATGTAAACTGGATGTGCAGAAAAACATGCAGATGTTTATGATTTGATCCATAACTCTCACACTTTAAGGAAGTATTCTTATTGATATAAAACTCTCTGTAATTGTTTTGTTCTGAGTGACTTTTTAAACTTCTGCATTTTTACTTCTCTTTAAATAACTTGTTCACAGACATTAGAAATTAGAAACTGTTTTCTTAATTTTKATTCCATTTTGCAGATTTTATGCAGCTGAAATCATCTGTGGGCTCCAGTTTTTACACTCTAAAGGAGTCATTTACAGGTGGGCGTCTGCTGAAGTCTGAAACAAACGATCATGTGAGGCAGGTGAGCTGAGTTTCTTTGCTTCTGCTCCTCTGCAGAGATCTGAAGCTGGATAATGTGCTGCTGGATTCAGATGGTCATATAAAGATTGCAGACTTTGGGATGTGCAAAGAGAACATGGAGGAGGAGTCGCGGACCTCCACCTTCTGCGGAACCCCCGACTACATCGCGCCTGAGGTGAACACACACTTATCATGTGCGATAGTCAAAAGGTGTTTTCTCTTGTTTCTGCTTTAACCCATTTAGATGTTTCTGTGTTTGTGGAGCAGATCCTGCTGGGTCAGAAGTACAACAGCTCAGTGGACTGGTGGTCGTTCGGAGTGCTGCTCTACGAGATGCTGATCGGTCAGTCGCCGTTCCACGGTCGCGATGAAGAGGAGCTCTTTCAGTCCATAAGAACAGACAACCCTGTTTACCCCAACTGGCTCACCAAAGCAGCTAAAGACATAATGATTAAGGTTAGGTGCTGTTTTAAAGAACTCACACTTAAAACCAATTATTTTAGAGGTTAGAACTTCAGTCTGTTTTCCTGGTGTTTGTATGATTGTTGGGTGAATAAAATCTTCTGTGTTTTTTCCCTCAGTTGTTTGTCAGAGAGCCTGAGGAGCGGCTCGGAGTGAAGGGAAACATCAGGCAGCACGCTTTCTTCACCAGCATGGACTGGAGCGCTCTGGAGCAGCGGCAGGTGATGCCACCCTTCAAACCCACTTTAGTAAGTAAAAAAAAGATGTTTATGTTGGTTATAAATGTCAACAACTGTTCCTGAGGAGAAAAAATCGACTTCTGAAAAATAAATATTTTAAGGGCTTTTAGATTTAGTTCGATCTTCTGCACAACCTCAATCTGCCACAGAGGCAGGATGCTGATTTTACAGAAAAACTGTGATTCATTTATTTACAGTTGAGTATTAGTCTTGCTAAAGTCAGGGCAAAATCCCAAACACAATGTAAATTTATCTTATTATTAATTCACTTGTCTATAAACCAAATAAAAATGAAACAGTTTTCTTATGTTCCTGGATCAACAAACAGGAGAAAAGAATCCTAAAATGAATGTCAGCTCACCCAAACAAACTCCTCACAAAACAGTTAAAGTAGTTGGCAGCAGTCATAACCGAAGTTTTCTTTTATGACACTTTTTGAAAAGAGAAAAAAAAAGACACTTCCCATTTAGGGCACACAAATGTTTTCTTTTGTTTGTTTTGTTTTGTTTGTTTTTTCTCTTTACTTCCAAACTAACACAGTTTTGTCGAATGAGATGAGACCACAATCATCAGAAACTTACAACCGTAAACAACGCAACTTTTCAGTATCCGACGCGTGTAAAAACAGAGCGCCACCTACTGGACTAATATAACAATTGAACGAGGTGGTATAGAGGTATAACTACAGTATATATACTGTATATATATG
>NW_013952589.1:799022-800417 GCF_001266775.1 Austrofundulus limnaeus
ATATTAAACTAACTGAAAGATTTGAAAGTTATAAATAAGGAATAAAAAACTGCTTTTATAATAGATGCCATGTTTTTTCCCTAAATGAACACTAAAGGGAAGGAAATTTCTGGGAGTTACAGGAAACAATTCGAATAAAATGAAACCTTTTCAAAAATGAACAGCCTTGTTTATTAACAATATAAAATAAATGAATACACAAAAAACCAACAAAAATAAATGCAAGGCTGATCTTTTCCCCACAAGATCATCTGAGGGTTGAACATTTTACCACTAAGACTTCAAACTGAATTCATGATTGACAGGTTTGCCCAAAAGGTTGTGTTTATCCTTATTTTCTCAGTTAATTCTGATGTCAAAGTTATTTGACTAAATTTATATTGTTGACTTAAACGATGTGTTGTAGAGAAATTATGAAGTTTTTCTGTGATATTTTGACATTTCACCTCCATCTTCTCAGACGTCACCGAGCGATTGCAGCAACTTTGATAAAGAGTTCATCAATGAGAAGCCCCGGCTGTCGTGCGCCGATCGCACGCTCATCAACAGCGTGGACCAGACGATGTTCAGGAACTTCTCTTTTGTCAATCCAGGGATGAATCGCATAGCGGCACGTTGACCAAGAATACCTCCGAACAACCAACCAGCACTAACCTTTACTGACCCAAACTTCAGACGGTGACCGTCTGCAGAACTCAGCAACATGATGAGTGAACGCACCAGGAGGGGTGTGTCCTGACTGTACCGTGACTCTATATTTAACACAAGTGTTGTAAAACTAGATGGACAACAAAAACTAGATTTTATTTCGTACTGTAATCATGATGGCATTCTGTTAGTCTGGCTAACAAATAATCCCTCAATCCAAGTTTACAAAAGGGACAAAAATAATTATGAACCAGGTGTGTTCTGAGGAATTTCTATCAGTAATCAAAAAGAAATTATTTTCCTGAGACACAAATATTCATTTTCCTCTCATTATTTTGGTATTTCTTTTTCACACCGAGCTTCCTGCTGATGTCACATCTGTGGGGATGAAGCTGATATTTTGAAAAAAATAAGTGGTCTTGTGCAAAAGTTTTAAAGCAAAGTCCACAAGAAACTGGAACTACTGATCAAAACCACGTTATACAATGGGTAAAATAAGTATTGAACACGTCACCATTTTTCTCAGTAAATATATTACTAGAGGTGCTAGTGACATGACATTTTCACCAGATGTCGTTAACAACCAAATGATCCATACTTACAAAAAAATCAAACCATAAATGTCCAGAAATGAAGTTATTTGTAATAGTGTGGAATGGCACAGGAAAAAAAAAGTATTGAACACACTTACTGAAATGTATCTAATACTTTGTACAAAAGCCTTTGTTGTCAATGACAGCTTAAAGA
>NW_013952589.1:802504-816005 GCF_001266775.1 Austrofundulus limnaeus
TTGATTTTTTTGTATGTATGGATCACTTGGGTTGTTACCGACATCTGGTGAAAATTTCATGTCATTAGCACCTCTAGTAATATATTTACTGAGAAAAATGATGACATGTTCAATACTTATTTTACCCGCTGTATATCCTGGGTCTCAGGAGGATTTTCTTGTTGTCTGATATTTAACGTTTCTGCTCTCCAACTTAAGTTAACTAAAATTCATGGTTTGACTGATGAAGTTTGAAAAACAAAACTTTCTGTAAATATCTGTAACGTATTTCTGTCAACATGCTGTCCTGTGGTCAGACTTTAATCCCATTGTTTACAGGTGTGTCAGTATTGTGGCTCAGGAGATTTACCTGGGTGGATCAAACCTTGATTTCTACAGATTTGTCGTCGTTCAGTCCTGTATAATAAAGTGTTTTTGTTTTTTGTAAAAGTTGTTTGTTTCAGGGTTCGTTCACACTTGGTGTGTGTCAGTTCATTCACACAGGAAGTGGGGGGAAGGTGCTAAAGGAGATAACTGCCTGTTTTTCCATCGAACATTTAACGTTACAAATAATTTCCAAAGAAATTAAATGTGAGATATCTCAGATATGAAAGCAGACAGACAAAAATGTTTTTACTAATCTGTTAATTGTGAATTCAAGACAAAATAACTTCATGAAAATTAATGAATACAAACATTCTACAAGAAAAGCAAATGTAACAAAGGATTGTGTTCTCCTGTGAAAGTTTTGAATATTTTAGGTTCACATGAACATCCTCAGTAGTGGCTCTTTGGCTAAACATGAATGCGAGTCATTAATGCTACTCTTAGAAAAGGAAAATACTTAAGGCTTTAGTGCTTCATCACTAAATATGAAACCTTTAACAAATGTGGGAATGACTCAGTCATCATTCTAAACACTACCAGACTTCCGTATTTCACCATTTGATAGCTCAGAAAAACAGTATTTTTTCCTTAAATTTATAAGAACAAAATGTCTTATGAAATGTCGATTGTARTACTAAAAACCATATCAACACCTTAGCTGGCACCAGCATTAAGATTTCTGGGCACGAGACTTTTGGCACCTGCTAGCAGTCAAGTTAGATTTTGTGCCTGCGGAGCTACATTTGAACAAATTAATCCTGTTCAAATCCTTCACTTACAACACAAAACCTTGTAAATTATCAAATATGGTCGAACTGCTGACAAGGTAAATGAGAATATTTTTTTAAATACTGTTAGTTGCTGATAGCTAATGCTAGCTGTTAGCTTTAAGATTTTATTTTTGACGACCCATTGTTCAAAAGGCATTACATTTATCTTTGTCAATAAATTAAAACACAAAATTCACTTACTGGAGGGTTTTATTAATAGAAAAACAAAAGTTAAGTGCTTCAGGACATCATTCATTGCAGTTGGCAGGTTACTGAACTTTTTTTATTATTGGTTTACAGAACTTCTTAGGCATATTTTAATGTGTAGTTTAAATACTTGGCTTAGGAACAGTTGTATGGCTATTGTGCAACAAAAACAAAAATACTTAAGTGTTTTTTCTTTTTTTCACCCCACCATAAAATTCAACATGGAAGCATTGGTTGAACGCTTCAGTTCGGAGACAATCCTCTGTAGAAGCACAAACTGCTACTGAAGAAATGCTTATTATCAGCGTGAAAACATGAAGGTTTCAAAAAGAAACTTGGAGATTTCAGTTTGGTCAAACAGGACCTTTATAAGTGACTGTAAAGGGCTTTTTACTGACCCAATACCTTTAACTGTGGTCCAAATACAGATGGACAAACATTCCTTCACACTTTAAAGTCCTCCTTATGTTTTGTAATGGCTTTAAATTGCAGAATTAGTGAGCTTCATCTGTCTGAGCTTCATCTATCTTCATCTTTCACTCTCCTTTAGATAAATTAAGGGATGCTTGCTAAATATGCAGGAGGCAATGTGGTGTAGCTCTAAACTCCGTGTTTTTATCGTCTTCCTGTCGCCCCAGCGGCGGCACTGCTGCTCCGGTTGAGGTTGCGGCTGAGCTGGGGGAAGTGGACCGTGGGCGTCCTGGACGTGGGCCCGTAAAGGCCCAGGTTTCTGGCCGCCAAAGACTTCCTGGGCTGCTTTATTAAAGGGAACGGGGAGAAGACCTGCTKCTTCGGCGTGCCGGCGGCCGACGGGGAACAGGAGAGGTTGGATGGAGACGATGAAATGGAGCAGAGTGAAGGGGTGGAGGGGGAGCAGGCTTTGTTCAGAGGAAAGGAGGAGGGAAGAGCGAGAGCTGATAAAGCGTTGGTGGAGGAAGAAGACGGGAGAGGGGAGGTCAGTGAAGGTGAGATGGGGGAAGAGGGACCAGGAGACGGAGGAGAAACCGGAGCTGTACTTGATGTGGAAGGAGGAGGTAGAGAAACAGGAGGACAGCGTTTCTCGGACTCTTTGTGTCTGTTTGAGGGTGGAGGTGGAGGGAGAAGAGGAATCGGGGGAGCAGGTGGACTTCCTTGTAGTTCTGATTGTGAATCCGGCTTGTTGAAGGAAGTCTGCTTTGCTTCCAGATCTATCGAGTCCAGCTGCACCACCACCTCTTCAACTTCTGCCTTTTTCTCCTCATCTGAACCCAGAGGAGCCTCCTCACGCACCGTACTACAGCCGAAGGCTTCAGGAGATGGAGCCACAGAGGAGTCACTCTCCTCCTCATCTGTTTTCTTCCTCTCCCCGCCCTCCACTCCAACTGATTCTCGGTCCTCCTCATCATCCCCATCCTCTAACTTTTCTTCCGCATCTTCAAACCCAAGCTGCGCTCGAGCCCTGGCTATATTCCTGCGATGCTGCCGGACGTGAGCACGCCAGGGAGACCCGGCGCCGCCTCCAGAGCTCCCAGGAGATCCAGTGCTGTTGGAGAGCAGCGAGCTGCAGCGTTGCCTGGACGGAGACCGCTCGCCGAGGGACAGGGGAACCGATCTGGACCCCGGGAGCGAGGGGGTGCTGGCGGACATCGGTCTGCAGCTTCGGGAGCCGCCTCGCTGCTTTCGACCCAGGAGGAGGTGGTTGATGACTGAACTGGACGGGTTGAGCTGGGAGGCCAGGACACGTGTGGCAGGACACTTGTCTGAATTAAAGTGAAAAATGAGAAAGCAGACAAAAGAAACAAATTAAACCTCTTTAATAGAGCATGTCAATACTTCAAAGCAGCTAAAGAGTCCTGCAACGGAGAAGCAGAAGTGTTTAAGGCATCAGACACCAGAGGGCGCCCCAAGCTTTAAGTTTCATTTTTAAGGTTAATATGAACAAACTGCACAAACTGTGGTGATTAATGTGCAGCACTGCACACATGTTGGTCACTGAGGGAGCAAAACAGACAGTAAAACTGAAAAGTCCCACAGACCAGAGAAGAGCTGCAGGTGGGCGTAAACTTTATTTTAGATGTTAGTAACAGCAGAGAAGCCAAGAAGAGATGAAAAAACAACAAACATGAAAGCAGGTTTGGCTGGAAACGTGTCAGCACCGAACATTTTGTTAAAACTACTAGACTTCTAGATATGACCATCTTTTATAGGAATATAAATATGATTAGAAAATAACAGTAAAAAGTAGTTTTTGCTGTAAAAATGATTTATGTTCAGTAGTGACATTTGTTTCCAAAAATCTAAAGTATTACTCAGTTTATTTTTCTTCTGCATAAACATTGAAATTTTATTAAAACGTTTGATTGGAAATCTGCACCTGAGACACAAGTTAGAGGAAAAATACATTAAAGACCACGTAAAGTAAAATGTAACATTTTCTTTTTTAAACATTATAAATGTCATTGTTGTAAATGAGTACAAATTCTCTCAACTGTAGATATTTGAATAGTGGAGATACGATTCAATTTGTGTAACAAAATATCTGTGTTTCAGGATTTTTTGGGCGTCTTAAAGGGCAGCCTCGTGATGTTACGCAGCTGCCTTCAGTAAAACCCCACCCCCTGTTGCTTTAATGGAAAAGAAATCAAACATTGTTTCCTCGGTTACAGGAATGTTCAGGGTTGTGGGCGTGGTTTGAGCTCCTCCAGTGGACACGCCCCCAGCTTTCCAGACCACAGCTAACTGATATTTTTTCATTACTTTTATTAACACAAAAATTTATAAGGTTAACAGTATTTTTACTTGTTCAAACTTGGCTGGGTGATTATTAACACATATTTCTGTGGTGTGACAACCTCAGAACACATTTRWTTTTACTTTACACRGTCTTTAAATTTWTTTCATTTTGCCACAATTCATCCATTAAAGAGCCTCAAAAAGCCCCCAGAAAACCTGTGGGTTTGACACGAGTACCGTCAGCGTGGTGGTCAGTACATTTGCAGTGTTTGTTGGAACCGTCCTGAAGAACCCCTGGACTGGTGGCCACTTCAGGTCCAGGTCCTATGAGTCACACAGCATCGTTAAACACCTCGTTTAAACGTCTCACTTCCTGTTCAGCGTCGCCCTCCGTCATTTTAGGTTGTGAAAATAGTGAGATGTTCTCGGCAAGTTCAAAGCAGATTTAAACTCATTTACAAAACAGAAAATAAAAAAAATCATCCAGTTTGTGTTACTTGTTGATCGCACCTGTGCGGATGTAGAGTTGCATAGCCTGTTGCTGCTGCCGCCTCTTGATTCGTGCGTACTGCTTGGTCAGCGCGGAGATGTCGGTGCTCATCCTCTCCATCATCATGCTGTTAATGGCCGCCTGGTGTTCTGCTTTAGCGTTCCCTCCTCCTCCTCCTGCTCCCATTCCGGCTCCCACCGCTCCTGGACTCAGCTCTGCGATGGTGCCCTGCTCCGCRCGCTGGTCTGGAAGCAAAAACAATAAAGATAAAAAAAAAAAGAAGAATATGTGCAAGAAACAGTTTGAGGAGCATGTAAAACTTCTTTAGAGTCACCAGATTACATTAATCAAACTAAATCTGTTGATTTTTTTAGCTCTCATAAAAACTCCTTTTCTATTTCTGTCCTTGAAGTTAGTTTTCATCAAGATCAGCTGACCATTCCAGACATTAATCCAAATACCTCAACAWAAAAACTTAAAAACAACACAAATAMAGAAGCTTCTCTCTATGGGAAGTAATATTCTGAAGTTGTGTTTTTGCTGCAAACAGTTGCTCCTAAAAATATTACGATTTTCTCTTTGAATCACTCGGTTCAGCTCTCCCTTCTTAACTTTTGCTTTAGAAAGTAACCAGTGGTTTTATCTAAAATCCCCCCAAGCTGCTCTACACGCCACTGAAGGAGCAGGAAGTGGGGATTTGTCTGGAGGAAACAGATCAGACTGTTAGAGTTTGGACTCAAATCAAGGGCAGAACAGGAGGATTTGGGCCAGTAATGCTCTCTCTCTGTGGGTTACCAAGTTAATCCTGCGAACGTTGCCAACCTTTGAGATGTTTTTGGTATCTCTGCAGCTCAGGGGCCAGCAGACCACCCAGAGGCCCCAGACAGCCGAGCGCAGTTGCCACGGAGTCTTCATCGTCCATGTCGGCGTCGTCGTCGCTCTCCCAGCTGCTCTGACCGCCGCTGAAACGAGGTCATTCATCCTGAGAACCACTGCTAGTAACATCTCACACACAGGGTTCCCACACCTTGGTCAGCATCAAATTCAAGGACCTTTCAAGGACTTTCCAGTACCAATTTCCTCAAATTCACGCACCACACTAGTAGGCAATTACTTACTGCTACTGCAGATTGTTACCAATAAACAAGTTTACTATGTAAATTCAATGAAAAACTGAACAACATAGAAGTTGTTGAGTCAGAAACAATGAAAAAAGTGGATTAAATGTACACCATACATTCATATCTACAATACATGGACATGTAATTATGTCCTGGGAGGTTCAGCAGCTCAGTTTGGGAGGAAGGGATGTGAACATGTCCAGACGTTCAGTGAGGACAGCAGCAGCTGTAGTGCTCTCACCTGGGCTCAGAAAGAAAGACCCGCCCTACTCTGTTCTGATTGGATAAAACTATGACCATGGCTCACATTATTTGTTGAAAGCCACGTCAGTTTACAGTAATCCTGAGTTATCCACCGCAAAAAAAAAGGTAAGTTTTTATTTTATTTATGTTTTTTTTTTTGTGCTGGGCACATTAATGCATTATTATCATTCCAAATGAGTATTATGAGGAGTGAAAGATAGATGAGGCCTCTGTTGTCAGGAAAAAAAAATACAATAAGCAATAAGAAGTTTAAACGAATAATGAAATAATTTACATAGTGTGTCACACGTATTACAACTCACAAAGTACACATTCAGCCATAGCTGAGCGAGCATTTCTAAAAAATAATAATAATAAAGATTAATGGCGATTAAAATTCTTAATCTAAGCCCAGCACAAATTATTATTTWTTTACAGATGATAAAAATCAGTTGTGTGAATAGAGAACTTCAATCCCCAAAAAAACATTCAAGGACTTCCAAGGACAAGTATAATTTTTGGCTGTTTTCACAAACTTTCCAGGGCCTTGAAATCATTTTTTCAAATTCACAAACTTTCAAGGATTTCAAGGACCCGTGGGAACCCYGCACRCAAGCATGCCATAAATCRGAAGATGAATAAATTAAAGTTGCGTGTTTACTCAAGACCCCCAAAAGCATATTTATCACACAAAAACACATCTTTGTGCGATTAATCATGAAGTTGTTGAGTTTGAGAGTTTATCACAAACCTTCCGTTAGATTTGACTGAGGTAGGGAACGGAGTGATGTTGTAGGTGTATTTCTCTCTCAGCTCAGCCAGCTGGGGGAAGGGAAACACGGCCATGGAGTAAACCTCCTGCCAAACAGAGGAGGGGCGTGAGGCTAACTGCAGTTAGCTTTAAAGGTCACGCGACGTTAGCGCCGTACCTGCATGAGTTCAGCCGGATCCATCAGGTTGTGTTCCAGCATCTCCTGAGTGAGACAYCCCATCGTGCTGTAAAACTCGTCTGCTGTCTGACAATACTCGATCCTCCTGAACACAGAACGAACRAACAAACACGCAGCAGTTAAAAGAAATCATCTGAATTCTTCGTTTGTTTGGATTATTTTTTTAAGGCTTCACTTACTCTCCCAGCCTCTCCCAGATGGCGAGAGCGACCCGAAACAGAACCTCCGAGCCCTCGAAGAAAACCGAGTCCCAGATCTTCAGGACGGTGGGCGCTGGCAGGCAGGTAGCGAACATGGTCAGAAACCACTGCATAGTGAAGACGTTGGTCAGAGGAGGTTCATAGCTGCCTGATGGGGGGAAAACAAAAAACACAACTCGAAAACGAGCAGGCCCGGGACATTTCTGCAGCCTGAAAACGACAAGAACACGCAGCCGTACCTCCTGCTTCTCTGTTGGCTGCTTTCTGAAGGTGATGGAGGTGCTGAGACAATCTGGGCAGCTTCAGACGCAGCAGATCTCTGAACACCGCCATGTCAACTAACAACACAACGTCACAAGACAAGTGCATTCAGCCTCTACATACAAAGTTTTCCAGCCATGTATCATAAAAAGTACAGATACTTTAAGACTAAAAAAACCAAAAGTGAATCTAATCCATCCTAAATGTCAGTAAGTTCTTGTTAGAAAGGTGATCATTAGAACATTGGGCCCACGGTTCTCCTCTGCAGGTTGTTAAACAACATGTGAGGTTCTTGAGTTGACTTTCAAAAATCCATTAAAAGTTAGAATTTATTTGTCGTAATTGTTAAAAACTAATTTAAAAAGGCAATTATAAATTAATAAAATAACTGAATTATTAATGTTTTGACGCTTCAACACCAGGAAAGTTGGTTCTGTGTTAAAAACCAGTGTTGTTTTTGACAGCCATTTTAATTTTAGCCTTAGTCTTTTGAACAAAAATACTTCTTACTTTTAGTTATTTTTATATTTAATGGTTTTAGTCCAGCTTTAGTCGATGAAAACTTAAAAAAAAAATTGTTTAGTTTTAGTCTTTAAAAAAAGACTATATATTAGTCTTTACAAATTAATTTGAGTAATTTGTGTTAACATTTGTGAATTTGTGTTACTCTAAAAATGCCCAAAACAAAAACATTCTCACTTTGTGGCTTTATTTCTCAGCATTTGCTAAAGTGCAATGAACAYACACAATACACATGCCCAGTATTATAAGCAAGAAAGGGGAACACACATGTTCAACTCAAACTTGTCAGCCAGAACGATGAAGATGCATCTTATTTATAAAAACGGACATCATGCAGTCCTAAACTTAGTAGACTATTAAACTTGTGCAAACGAGTGTTTACATGCACCAGGCTTTCATTCAGAACAGAAGCACTGACATGCGCAGCTGCTAACTCCCCTCTGCAAAAAATAAAATAAACAGAAGAGTTTTACTTTCGTCATGAACGTAACCAAACATACATGTGACAAAATTTCAAGTGGATATCATCAACTTGTGTTTACTATGCATGTTGAAGATTATAAATATACAAAGCTTTGAAAAAAAATATCAATAGGGTGTACAGGGGAGTAGTTCCTGCGATTCAGTTTAGGCGAATTTTAGCATTTTTTTGTGTTTGCTCCAGCTATTATGCATCAAACATGAAATAATCATAGGAATCTTTTTTCAACAAATTACACATGAAAAGACAAAAATAAAATGGGGTGAATGGTGTCTGTCGGATGTATAGTTTAGGATTTATAGATTTAAAGTTTTCATTTTTCACAATGGAAAATCCAAGTCGGCCATTAAAGATGGTCAATAAAAACATATATGGGACAATAATTTGCTCTGGGGCTAACACAATCTATTTACTAAACACCTTAAGGATTACGAAAAGTTAGGTTAAAAAAAATGTATCTTTCGGGTGCATGGGACCCCCACCTTCCTACTAGACTATCAGAATGGACCTGCAACAGCTTTTAATGGTGGAGACGTTACTCCCTGGTTAAGCTACAGGTGATGGACTTTTTTTTTGCGAAGCGGCGCAGGCTGTGAGAGGACGGGAGGAAAAGTTCTGTGCTGCTGTGCGTGTGTGTGTGTGTGTAACAGCGCTGCTGTCCCTCCCTCCACTCTGCATTCTAAATGATTGACAGACCACTGACTAACATTTTCGTTACAGTCTCATCAACGAAAACTCACACACGTTTCGTCATGTCTTAGTCATCAAAGATGTTTATTTCGTTACCGTCTCATTATCATCATGAAAAAAGGGGGCGTCAATGAAAATATTTTGTCATCGTTAACGAAAACAACACTGAAACAAACCATTGAAATTATCCTCAGACCCATTCAGTTACAGATGTTTCATATATTTTAGCCCTTTTGACTCAGAACAGAAAAGCTTTCCAGCACTGCTGATTGCAGAGAAATGAGATGTTTGTCTCGAGGTTTTGAACTTTTTTAATAGTTACAAAACGTAATGTGTGCTGTTTATTTTTTTTATTGTTTTCATTTGTTTATGAGCGTCAAACTGTGTTGTCGTAGATACCAACCTGACAAAGCTCGCAGGTTGTTTGCAAAATAACTGTCTGGCAGGACTTTGTCAATCAAATACACCATCACCTAATAACAGAAAAAYACAACAAATAACCAGTTTAGACAAATTAAAAAGGACATAAATTAATATTAGAAATCCAAATGTTTACGTGTTATGTTAAGGCACATTTTGCAGGTGTTTTGTAATTTATCTACCTTAAGAGCATCACTCTCRTTGCCTTCTGTAACTTCCAGTATGAGAGCAGCCAGAACATTGAATCCTTGGCAGTAACCCACAGCTTTATTCCAGCGGGCGTAAGCCAGCAGAACCCGCTTCAGCACCACCCTGTCCTGCTCCCCCTCCTGGCCGCAGTAGGAACTGCAGCCTGTCCGGTGCAGATCCTGAGGACGACAGAAACTGCAGAAATGAGCCCTCGTGTGATGCAGTCAGAACAAAAACAAGACACAGTATGTGGACTGGACTTTGTCCTGATGTCGGAGGGAACCATGTYCTGTTGGATCCGAGTCACTGAGACGTGCATCGTTTCCATGACGCCTTCGTCCTGCTCTCTGACACACAAAAGCAAACATCCTCGGCTGAAAGCTACTCTTCACAGATGGATCAGCTTTCAGTGACACACAACATTTGTATATAATAAGCACTCTAATTGTTGGGTTAGAATATGTGAAAGGTTAAAATATTTTAAATAAACTTCATCAAAATCCCTCTAGAGTCTGTTTTTCAGGGATGTATTTGATCCACATTCTTGAGGAGAAAGAAGCCTCCACTTTAGGTGCTGTGGACAACTAAAATGAAAACGTTCCCCAGCCCAACGGCATGCAAATAAAATCTTGTCACCTTGACGATTTGGATGCCGAGGGAGTCGTCGTCCGGATTGCTGCGCTCGTTAAAGGCAAAACGAAGAGTTTTCTCCCAGTCGATAGAGATACTGTGGAGGTACTGGTCTGCCAGTGTTAGCCAAACCTGAAAAGATCCAGCAGCAAACGGACAATAAAAACCAGGAGAACCAATCTGAGAAGCGGGTGGAAACAGACAAAAACTAGTTTATGTTCATAAAGATGCTATAAATCCCTAACAACAAAAGTCACATACCTTCTTTCTCCATTCTTTTGGTATCCCAGTAGGAAGCCTGGCCACAGCTTTAAGGGCGTCATACCACTGTCAAACAGGAAAAAAAATTGTCTTTTCATTTAACATTACAACATCCAACCACATAAACCCACTGWAGCTTTATTTGTCAGACATCCACAAACACAATTCTACCCTGAAATTATCTTTTTAAACATTCTTACATTCATTTCAAACATAAAATATGCAGATGCACCAAAACAAAATATCTCCTGTTTTCAGAGGAGTGCACTTCAAACATCCTACATCTCACTACATTTTACATCCAAGGAATCAGACTTTCCTATAATCTTCTAAAGCAAGTAYGATCAGAAGCTCTTTTTGAAAGTCAATCAACTGGGGTGGCCAATCAGGTTCAAGGCAAACCCTTCTGGCTCCGCCCCTGTCCAGAAGTATCTGTCTGGGTAACATGTGAAGCACAACCAGCATAACTCCAACAATAAGCCGAGCGCCGTCTTCTCAGAGGGTTATTGGGACACGTTTCCAGCGCTCACCTGTTGGAAGCCGTTCTTTCCCAGCGAGGGTTCGATGGTGAACTTCAGCCTCGTGTCCACTCCTAGAAAACAAACAAGAACACCTGCTTAGAGCAGAGGTGATAATGAGACCGGCCTGCTGTTTGTGTGCAGAGTAAAAAAAAACACGGATCAACATCAACATTTCAAACGTCCAACATGTTTTCAGGCTTTTTTAGAAACAGATTTAGATGGTAGTTTCTGTTAGAGGGAGGATTTGTCCTCATGCCTRWTGGTTCAYGATGAGTCGCTGTTCACTTCCACTWAGTGCTGAATCTGTGCTTCAGTCTCCTCCCTCTTCACTCGGAGCTTAAACTTCWTTTACAGACTAACCCTCCTCCAAAACCGAGCGGAAATGAAATATCTGATCTGAAGTTAAGACGGGGTGTGGACTCTGAGCCAGCAGCTGCGACTGACCGAGACTCAGCCGGCTTGTTTTCGACCCACGGAGCTGATTTTATTCTTTAATAAAAAGGTCMGTTCGTTTAACGGGACAAACAGAACCGGGTTTCACCTGCACCGTCCTGCTCAGCTGCTGTCCCCTGCRCCATCCTGATCCAGTTCCTCTGCAGGGATTCAGCAGAGGATTAACACTGAAAACCCTCCTCCTCCTTCCAGATTATACACCAGGAAAACATGCTTCTACTGTCTGTTTGCATTTGTATCTGTCTGTTAGCAAAATATCTCAAGAAGCAGTGTGTAAATTTGAATGAAATTTGCAGAAAGTGATGACTGGATGTACGGCTACAGCTGATTAACATTTGGAGTCAACCTGAAATAAGATGGCTGCCACACACTACTGACCTAAATAAAACACAAAAATGGCTATAACTCATTCAGTTTTATAAATATTGACTGAATGTTTGGCGTGGTAGTAGCTGAGACTAATCCCCAAAATATCTCCTGAGCTCTAACGATTGTACAAGATCTTAGTTTAAAACTTTGACATTAACTAAAGGAGTCAACTTTGACTCTGTTAGCAAAATATCTTGTGAACCACTGCACGGGCTTTAACGAAACTTTCTGGAGAGACCATTTGGGTGAACCTCCACAACTCATTCACTTTTAGAGTCAGTACAATTGCAGATGGCCACCACAGCTGATTGAAATATGGCAAACACCCAGTAACCTACATTTTTACAGATATTGAACTAAAATTTGATTAGAACCCGAGTCTATTAAAGTATCTTTTTGCACTTATTTATAACATTCCCTTTTTACAATACGTGTTTCAAAACACAATAATCTTAAATCCATAACAAAACATCCACGTTAAGCAGCCTGTGTAAATTATAGGAAATGATGCCTTCAGGGACCCTCTGGAAAACAGAACTCTACATTAGTAAACTTGAAATAAATATAATAAAGCAAAAATAAAATAGGTTGAGCAGCTTTTCCTGTTTTCAAAAAGCTGAAATGTCGATATTTAAATGCTTGAACTTAGACAAATAACAACTATTTATTATTTTTATTATTATTAATGTTGCTAAAATATTGCTCGGTGGTTCTGCTGTTTGCGTCAAATCTGAAGCGCCAGATCCGGACCGCGGGGCTTGGATGGATCACCTGGCTCTAAGGTGCAGAGCAGCCTCGGTGCGCTCCTGGAGATCCCGTTCCGCTTCCTCAGGACGCTGCTGATGATGTTCCCGACCCCTCCCGAGCCCTGCTGCCGCTGCCTCCCGCCCCCCCTCGGCCTCCTGCCGGCAGCGGAGAGCCGCTCCTGCCTCATCCCGGAACCAGGCCGTCTCTCAGCTCATCGTCCGGAACCGCTCGTAAAAATAAATCCTCCCTGGTCGGTTTTATCAGAGAGCGTGTCCTCTGCTCCACTTAACGCCCCACCACCTCCCTCCGAGGCGGTAGAAAAATATGAATCGATTAAAGTGATGTTTGCAAATCTCCTCCGGATTCTGTCTGATCGACAGACAGATTAAAAACAAACAAACAAAAAAAACTTTACGGAGCAGAAAATAACAAAGAAGGTTAAAAATATCCGCTATGCTGAGAAGGAAGTAATGGATCYTGATGCTTCTGATGATGATGCTGCACCTCCTCCGGGTTGGCGTCACCAAGAGGAGGCGCCAAGACGGAGGGATGCGTGATGGAGGAGGATGAGGTAATGGAGAAGAGGAGGAGAAAGTGCGTTAAAAAAATTTGAATTCAGGTTGTCTAACAAGAACATGAGTGCTAATGTTGTTTAAGGGTCAATAAAATTAAGCCATTTTATTTGTTTATTTACAGACTAATGCATAAAGTTTATTTTAGCAGCAACATATGKAGTGTAGTTGTATATGGCACACAAGCCAAAGGTTTAAAAAACTGGGGAAATAATTTAAAAATATTTAATTTAATCTTTACATTGGGGATTCTTTGCCAATTTGTTTTTTCAGGCTGTTCCAAATGAGGAGGTGAACAGTGGTCCAGGTATGACCTGCATACCACC
>NW_013952589.1:816981-819979 GCF_001266775.1 Austrofundulus limnaeus
GTGTCAAAGC
The DNA here is from genome assembly GCF_001266775.1 of Austrofundulus limnaeus. Taxonomy (NCBI): domain Eukaryota; kingdom Metazoa; phylum Chordata; class Actinopteri; order Cyprinodontiformes; family Rivulidae; genus Austrofundulus; species Austrofundulus limnaeus. Next base: position 816,992 of record NW_013952589.1, read on the forward strand.
AGTTTGGAGAGAAAAACAAAGTATAGAACAAAAAAAAAGAAAATGATTAATCGATTATTAAATTAGTCATTAATTATTTTAATAAATCGATTAGTCGTCGATTAATCGTGCCAGCCCAACCTGACATGCACTGAGAGCATTGCAATATACAAACCTACATATTCAGCCATAGTGAAGTGATTTTAATCGCGATTAAAATTTTTAGTCTATGCCCATGCAGCACTAAAATTAATCACTGAGTTAACTCGGTTAATTTCACAGCCCTAAATTTTATTTTGAAGTACGCATACAGAATCAAACACTGTGACATGTCAGAGAGTAAACGCTAATATTTACAAATTTTAGTTACAGTTAAGCTAACTTCCAATGACTTTAACCATTAGCTAGTTTTTATTTTTTGAAACATTTAACCTCGTGTTAGACAGACTTTCTGAATTTGACCTATTTTAGATGTTGAAACAAGGGAAACACCTGCCAGGTCAAAAAAAAATTAAAAAATTTTAAATTAAAAGTAGTTTTCAGTAAGCCCAAGCAACAATTAAACACCGGTTTGCTCAGATCACAGATGTTAATCATTGATGTGGAAGCTTCAAATATGCTTATTTTTGTGCACTTGTTTAATTGGAGCTGATTGTCTTTGCTGCTTTTTACTCAGGGTATCTGCAGGTTTTAGCAAGTCAAATTTAAGATTTTTAAGGACCCACGGATACCCTGTTTACTGTCATTATTAGCAGAAGGCTGCTAATTTAAACAGAATTGGTCGTTCTTCCTGCCGTAGTTGTCTAATAAGGGAGAAAATATTACTGGCAGTAGTTTTTGTTTTGAACAATGAGGCTTAAGTTATGCATCACATTTTTTAACTTTAAAGGGGCAATATTATGTGTTTGTCAGGCATACATTTAAATACTATACCATAATAAAGTATCGATGTCACCTTTAGTTGTTATTAAAATGCTGTTTTTATGTTTAAATAGAAAATAAACTTCTCGCTTCCTCTTCTAAACGCCTTGACATTGGCCTCTGTCTCAAGAAACTCCTCCTGCTTCTGTYAAGTCCCGTTTTGGGGGGTGGGGGGGAGAGGGGTTGCGCGTGCGCTATGTTGCAGTTTACTTGGCATCTGAAAATACATTTCCTCAAAGGTATTTTGAATCTGAAAAGAGCTTCACTGAGTGAGCAGGAGTGTTGAGAGCAGCAGACAGTTAAGTTTCACTTTCAGTTTTGATTTGTTACTGCCAGAGCCTGCAGGAGTCATGGGCGGTGTGTGGGGTGGGGGGTGGGGAGGTGTGCTCCGTGATGAGGAGAGAAGGGAGAAGGGGTTATCTGCGGAATCAAAGTGGGCGTGTCACAAGAGTGGGCGTGTCTAAACCATAAACACTGTGGGCTACGAGGCCTACATGACGGTTTCCTTAGACCCTGCTTGACCTGTATACAGCCTGACCCTGACCCCAACACTAAGGYTAACCAGGAGAAATGTGACCCAAGTAGGGTTCTCCAGAAAAAGTGGTGCCGTACAGTAACGCCCCTTTTGTTCTTGTCCAATCAGGTGTGTCCCTTTAAAAAATTCTGTCAAATCAGGTGTGTCGCTTTAGAATTGCCTTTCGTTGTGACACGCCCACTCGTCAGCAGAGACCCCTACTTGGATGAAGAAGCTCGGCTTAAAGACACGTCCCAGGGGCGTTTCTGGTACCAAAAGGCGTTTCTGGTCCCCACCTGTCGTTTTGCTCCTCAGCATGGCTGCCTAAAAACGCTGCAGGATTTCTAAAACATACATGAATGAGTCAGGGCAAGGCTTTGGGCATGTTTTTTTTATGACAGTATAACATTATAACGTAATATAAAACTCAAAAAAGTTGATTTTACATGATATTGCCCCTTTAATAAAAATGCATATTTAGCATAACTTGATATTACTAAAACTGAACTAAATGTAGCGCACACAGATGGAGGACGTTTATTTTCCCGTTGGATCACAGTGAATTATGTTGCAGCTTGTTAATAATTAGGAACAGACTTTATGAAAACGCTGTCTCGTGGTTTTGGATGTTAAAAGTTCTGTTTTGTGGTTGAATTTGATTTGGTGTGCTTTGCTGAAGCAAGATGGTTATTCATGATAAACGTTGAGCTCTTAATTGTAACAAAATAAACAATAAACAGTCAAAAAAAACAGAGATACACAATGAACAGCACTTTATGCACAATTGTGAAATCTGATTTAGTGCTGCGTGACAACAGTTTTCAACAGAAGCAGCAAATAACTCTTGAGTGGAAAATTATACTTGATGACATTTAGAAGAAGTCTGCAAACAGCTGGGCGCTGGGGTGTGTGCCGGCCTGGCCTAGTGACTGCCTGTTGGGGCTCGGGGCCTCTGGGCCTGTCGGGCTTTGGCCTGGAGGGGGTGCGCCCTGGGGCCCGGACCTCTGTGCCCTTTACTGGATCTGCTCTGGTATGGCGGGTGCCAGTGGGGCCCATGAGTTTGTCACTGCTGGCCCTGGGGGCTGTGCATGTGGTCGCTGGGGGGACTCTCCCAGTTCTCCCCTATGGTCTGATCTGGGGGGTGGGTGGGCAGATCTTCCCGTGTGGGTGCCCCTTGGGGCTCTGCGCTCGGGATTCCTCTCGGGCCCTTGGACTCTGGTCTTCCCTATGTCTGCCTCATGTCTTGTGGGTTGGGTCTCCGGTCCTCCACAGTCACTATTAAATATTCCATTGGAGAAATCTTGTATACACACGCATGTTCACAACTGCTCACAAACAGGTGTTCTGATCCAGGGGGTTCTGACAGGTCACTGAGAGTGTATATACAGTATGACTATGTGTATATACGGACAATATTTATGAATGTAGGCATGTATGTATGTATATCTTTATATATGTATGGGTATGTGTATATATTTATATATGTCCTCTATGTACAGTGGTTTGCAAAAGTATTCATACCCCTTGAACTTTTCCATATTTTGTCACATTACAACCACAAACATAAATATATT
>NW_013952589.1:821713-826965 GCF_001266775.1 Austrofundulus limnaeus
CTAAGGGGAGAAGAGAGGCCATCCAAAAAAAAAAAAAAAAAGTCTGCAAACAGACTTTGTAATAAAAACTATGGAGCTTTAAGAAAATGCTTGATACTTCATAATGACAGACTTTCGTTTCATTTTCAGTGACAGCACCAGTAAATCTGTCAAATTCATACCTACCAGAAAAGCAATAATTTAAGATACTGGTTGATATAACCTTTTCAGGAATAAAAGTTTGAGATTAAAAAAGTGAAAAAAAACGAGTGCAGCAATTTACAAACCTGAAGGCAACAAGTCCATTCTATATGAGCAACAGTGCTGGGCACACCTGGTTGATGTTGAATCCAGGTGTTTCAGTCCCTTGTGAGGGGCAAACTCAACGCTTCAGCTTACCAAAAAACATTTTGGATACTTTCATAGTTCTAACTTTGTGCAGCGCAGTACACAAAGCAAGGCATGATTGTTGCAGACGAGCTCAACCGGCCCACACAGAGTTCTGACCTCAACCACATTTACCACTTTTAGGRAGCGCTCAATAAAGATGGAGAGGCAGAACTTCTGTCACCACATCAGCATCTGATTTCACAGATACTCTGCAGAACTAATGAGCTCAAATTCACACAAAAAACACTCACTAATCAAACCATATCCGTCGAGTCCTTGCTTTATAGAAAATATTAGTGCTGCTATAAGATTATAATTGATTATAGCGTGTTTGGTGGTAAACATAAGCTTGAGTAAGTCTTACGTCTCTTTTGCGATACAGCCTGAAGACACGCTGTGATGATGTCGTAGTTCTTCTGCCGCTTGTGGCAGAGTCGGTCGCGTCTCTTCAGCTGCCGTAGCAGCTTGGCTGACTGCAGGCCTGAACGATATTTGACCTCCTGAATGATGGACTGCAGCTCCTCCAGGTCTGAAACAACAAGCATTTAGAGTGTTTAAACAGAACATTTATTCTGGCAACAAATAATAGATTTGTTTTTTTTTTATTGTCAATTGGGAGAAGACAAAAGATAAAAAAAGACTTAAACAATCTCAAATATCATCCCACGTTTTGAATTATAAAGAATTGTTTCTCAGATCTGTAGATACACACACCATCCTGTGTTGTTTTATAATTTATTTATTCTGTTTTTGAACCATCACACAGATCTGAACAAACCCGGCATCGGTCTTTGCCATTTTGGACTCTTATCTTTTCTCCCCTGATACATCAGAAAATCGGCGTTTTCCACGCTGCAGGCAAAAATGAAAACCAGAACACTAGTTTCATATGAGAGATAGAAACGTAACCTGGAAAAACAGATTTCAGATCTGTGACACAAATCTGAGACATTTTTAATTACTCTTTTTCTTGCACACAAATCAAAATGCTCGACAGCAAGCAGATACAGTATACTTAGTATTTTTAATTACAATTTTAAAGTCATTCGTTGAAGGTTAGTCAATGTAGGAAAAGAGGAAAGTTTCACCATTTTCTACTAGTTTGTTCTAAAATGTCACTTATTTGTTTAAACCACAGCTTGGCTGGCTAATTATTATAAATTTGACATTAAAACGGGATGTACAGTTTTTATTACCAATCATCAGGCTTCAAGGCAAACACATTAGTAAAAACACATGTTCTGGCAGCTCTAGGTGGAATGATCAAAGAGTTTCCTCTTCCTGAGTGACAGCTCTCTGCATTGTTCAACTCCGCCCGAGCCAAGTGTGTGTAAAGGACAAACACTGAGCTCACACGATGAGGCTGTGTTTACTGACGGATTCCACCTGAACCGAGGAAACAATGGCGCTCACAGATACATACCGATGAAGACTCYGAGGTAACGCTGCAGAACGAGACCATCTTCAGGATATATTAGTCTGCTTCCTGTGCATCAGGCCGACACGCCTGTTATCCGGAAATGCTTTTGTAAAAAAAAAAACATTCAACTGGTCCAAGTGAGCACTTGCAGAAATGCAAGCTATACTTCTTTACTTTAAACAAGAGGTGCCCAAAGTGGGGCCCGCGGGCCAAAATTGGCCCGCCAAGCCATTTGATTTAGCCCACCAGCAGTTGTCCTGGTTACTAGATTGTAATTATGTTAAGCATAAATATAAAATACAAGTAACTACAAGAGACATTTAGATTAGATTTAAGCCTATATATAGATTTGCACACCTTATAAGACCACATATACTCTAATTTTAAATTACGAAAAGTCCCATGAGCCTTTGCTGCCTGAGCATACGTTCCATTTTCTCCATGTCCATGGGCTGAAAAAAAAAAACTAAAGGATGTAGGCAACCACACTGGCTGCTAGCTTAATCATTAAAAAAACAACTTTACTTAAGTATTTGCATTTCTTATATTTTTGCGTTTCGCCCGCGGCCCTCACATTGATTTTAATTTTGGCCCTCTCAGGGAAAATGTTTGGGCACCCCTGCTTTAAACATTTTTAAAGTAGCTACTTTTTAAAAATAAATCCAGCAAATCTGGAGACTTAATGTCTGTGATGCKTTAAAATTTATTTCAGCTTGAATCCCACTTTTCTGCAGGGTCTTGTGGGGAACTGTGCCCATCTCAGAGGCAGGGAACAACCTGGACAGGTGACAAAGTCCATCACAGGGACACAATCAACCAATCCCACTCTTACATGATTACACACAATGACTGTTTCCAAGAGTTTACCAAAGGGGACATATAATTTATGCTTTGTTTAAACCTTCTGGGCTCTCTGGATGTAAAAACAAATACCTGGATATCTATGAAAAACAAGAAAACAAGACAAAAACAAATATGGTTGTGTGAATCTCTGGTAAGATCTCCAACAAAGCCAACTGTCTTGATTTATAAAGAGAATAAAAAATTACAGGAGCTTATTTTTCAGGTTGCATTCTTGAAGTCAGCCTCAGCACCCCTCACCTTTCTGGGCCAGGTAGTTCTTCTGGTGCCTCCTGGTGTGCTTCTCCTGCAGCTCCTGCAGAAAGCTGGAGCCGCAGTTGCTCCGGCCCAGGAAGGCATCCGAACCGGACGCCTCCGTGGAGCTGTCCCAGCTGTCCACGTTCCTCCTGCCGCCTCCGCTGTATGTGTCATACAGCTCCACCAGCAGACAGTCCACTATGGAGGTCCTCGGACTCCTGAGACCATCTGATTCCAAGTCGCTGTCACCGCCCGCGCTGCTCCTTCCGGCGGCAGTAACGGCGCCAGGCGGAGCTGCTAGCTCCCGGGAGACCTCCTGCTCTGGTGCTGATGTGTCCTTCGTCGGGTCGCTCCGGTCGGCCGGGTCGTTCCACTGCTGAAAGCCGGAGAAATCATCGTAGGTCGAGTTGGAGTTCAGGAAAACGCCGCTCTCGTCCTCGGAACACCCGCCACCGTCACATATGTCAACTTCTAAAAGTTCATCCCGGGTCATTTTCACTTCCGACGACATTTTGTTACCAACTCTTCAGGCTGACTCTGATCCTGCGGAGGATTTCTGTGATATTTTTTGTTAGTTATCATTTCTCCGGATGACACGGAGGAGTTCGGAAAGTTTTCTCGGAGCGTTTGGTGYTCCTGGAACGCTCCATTCCTTCCCTGACAGAGGGGTGGGACCGTCCGACCGCTCTTATTTTCCTTCCTTGGACGTTCCGGACTCGCCGCCCACCCCTCCCCGGGCTCGAACAATGGGCCAGCCCACTCCAACTTCTACAACTTTCTTCAGGTCGCGCGACAGGTGCAGCAGGTGCCTCAAGCCGCTCGGTGGACCAATCAGGAAGAAGTCGAAAATGTATGGACCAATCAGCTTTCACCTTTAAAATACAACCCCTCATTGAAATTTTTTAAACCGGAAACAGCTTGTTTATTTTATGTTGACCTATGATTATTGACTTTTGAAGTTTCATTACTGATGAAAAGTAGCCTGCTGCTATTATTTTGAGCTTTATTAATAGTAATAACTTGGGGGGAAAAACAAAACAAACAAACAAAAAAAAAAACTACAATAAACAGACTATTTAATTTGCTTTTTGTCAGAATACTTTAAATAGTTTTTTATGCTTTTGTAAAATGGTAGTCTGGCCCTTTCCTTCCTACACAGCTCAATTCTAGTTTCCCTTCACTGCTCATCTGTATGTACGTATAAGCAAAGTGTAGAATTTTTACCAGGCTAGTAAAACGATATACAACTTATTTTATTGTACAAAACATATTTTCTTAAAAGAGTGAGGTGGCTTTAAATTTTGACTACAATAACATATTTTAGAAGTTCAGATGGTGTCACAAAACATGTAATATAATGCAAAAAATGTCTCTATTAATCAGAGAATTTCATTTGCAATATTAATGGTTAATGTAAAGTAAATCACAGAGCAATTTTTACTTTAAAGCCTAAAAATAGAAAGAAAGATTACTGCTACATGAAAAACTAAATTTCATTATTTATGAAAAAATTAAATAATCCAGAGAAAGTTTATTCAGTGCTGAAATAAAGCAACCTGTGTTGTAATTTAATACTGTTAAACCAGTGAAGATGTGATATGAGATTCATATTTAAAGCTACTAACTGACCTCTGAGGTTACAACACCTGAGCATAAAAAACCTTATCACAGACCCTAACCACTCAGATCACCATCTGTTGTGTTACTAAAATACACTTTAGCAGGTTTAGATGGTTTATTTCTCATAAAAATCAGAGCCCTAAATGATCATTTAGTTCAGTGCTGCTGTTCTGACCATTTTAAACTTTAGTGTGACTGGTGTTTACATTCCAGTTCAGTGTTTGTATTTAATGTAATCCAGTGCAATCCCATACAGTCAGATTCAGATGTGTTTATGTGATTATAAAACATTTAATAAAACATTGTCTGCTGCCAAAACCAGTGAATTTCTTTTTTTTTTTTTCTTGGATGGCCTCCCTTCTCCCCTTATAGCCATCCTGTCCACACCATTATGTTTTTTTTGTGAAGTAAAAATAGAGAGAGAGAAAAACAGAAAGAGAAGTAATTAGAAAGATAGAAAGACTGAAATAGTAATTAGGATTATATTAAATATACACCAACAAAACACAGGACCACACACCCAACATCTGTCCGCTCACCTGGAAAATAAATGGATAAATACATAGAGGGCATTTATAAAAATACACACATACCCATACATATATAAAGACATACATACATACATGCCTACATTCATAAATATTGTCCGTATATACACAGACTTATGTACACCCTCAGTGACCTGTCAGAACCCCCCGAATCAGAGCACCTGTTTGTGAGCAGTTGTGAACATGCGTGTATATAC
>NW_013952589.1:827981-841765 GCF_001266775.1 Austrofundulus limnaeus
GGCGGTCCGCCCTTCTTCAGGACCCCCTCCCCAAATGGCAGTCAGGGAACGGGATGGGAATAAAAACCCTGACACCCACACCCCCACCCCCAGATGTACTGTTGGTGCRTGTTGTTCTATAGAGCAATTAAAAAAAGGAAAGAAGAAGAGGCAGAGGCCGGCGTGGTGCCAGTTACCCCTCCACCACTACTCTAACCCAAAACCCTAAGTGTGAACCAGTGATTTTCAGTGTTATTTTCACTTAAATGTAAGCATCTTGAAATGCTCCAATGTCTCATTTATGAATATAGATTTGAGCCATTTATGATTATTATAAGTATTTGTAAGTGTATTAACACACTGTCATCGACGCGTGTTTTGTATTTTATTTTAAAAGTGAAATGAAGTAGTTGTAAGAAGCAGAACAAAAACGCGGCTCCTCCGGCTTTTCGGCTTCCGTAGCAGCAGTAGGAGCAACACGTGACCAGCAGCTAACAGAAACACAAGTGTTTTTAGGAACAGGGTTGTTTCTCTGCTCCGTTATCTCTTTTCTTGACTTTCTGAGTAGATTTCTCGCTGTCATACGGCTCAGAGTCGTCCAGCTCCGCCAGTTTGTCGTTAAGTGAACAGAATGAGGTCACTTCGCTGCTGTCGGACGACTTTCTGCTCTTGTTTTGTTATCTGCGTCATGTTGTTCAGCCAGCCGAGCTTCGGGCTTTTTGGTCAGTCTTCCCAGAAACCCAACATTGTTTTGATCCTTACAGACGACTTGGACGTCGCTATCGGGGGGCTGGTCAGTAGTATTTTATCATTTCATGTCTTAAGCTGTTTGTTTATTGTTGAGCAGCTGAATAAACGTGATTTTACAGAAGCGCTGAATGTTTCGTTTGTAGAAAATCACATAATTAGGTCTGAATTAACCTTTTAGTCCCATATAAAGCTGACACATTCCATTACTTTGGTATTTCACATTCAAAATCAGCAGATTCCCAGACTTAAATAGATGTAAGCTTTACAGATTTAAACGAAATATTTCGTTATATATAATGTCATATCAAAAATGGAAAAAGTAACATGCCAAGCTTTGTTGACCTAGGTAAATCAACTGGTGTTTATTAAAGACTATTTTGTGATTGATTCTTTTGTTCCTCCAAATTAAAATAATTAAAATGTGAGTGCACATTTTAACTCCACAAGAATTTGGAGATTTAGATTCTCAATCCAAAGCAGACCCCCCCCCGCCCCCCAAGTTTGAGACACTGATGTTTCTCAAGGTATACCTGAGTATGTGTTTAGTTTTTAATGGTTAGTMTTAGAGAGGAGTGAAATCAGAGACATGTCCTGCATGTATGAGTTGTCTTCATGACATCCTGTTTCTCGAACAGCTTTCAAACTGAGAGGGAATATTTTATAAGAGCCCAGCATGGAGTCTGGTCCAGGTTTCTAGTTTTTGTAAACTAGCAGTAGGGCTTGCGCAATATATTGCAAATTTATCATCTTTGTAATAACAACCTCTGCAAAATGCATAGCACAAAAAATGCATAAACTACAAGAGATGGTTGGTACAAATGTTTGCATTTATGTGTTTCGACATCAGTCTGATAAACAAAGTGGACCGGAGATACCACGTGGTTCATTTATCACAAGTCGTRTCATCGCTCTGTTATCACGCATCACAGGTTTTCCTGATGTCGTGCAGCCCTAACCAGCAGAGCGTTTAAGTTTATCGCTCACGTCGACCAGAGAGTCCAGAGACTGTTTATTATGTGAACCAAATGATTAAAACACAAACTGGATTAAAATGGGTGCAGGAAAATGGATACTTACTCCTAAACTGTAAAACGTCTGACCTCGTGCTGCTCAGTTCTTTCACTGTGAATCTTCAACAACCCTGACTCAGTGTTCGGACCTTATAGTGAACTAATATATAGCAGACACTCAGACCTGTGTTTCATGGACAATACACATGTAAGAGATCCATATTACTTTGTTTTATGTACACAGAGTTATTATACACAGGTTACACAGAGCTGAGCCTAATCTTTAAGACCTCACGTTCTGCTGCCATACTGGAGCAGATGAGCTGCTTTTGTTGTGTTTCAACAGGAGAGACCTGTTGGAGTAAATAAATATTTATAATATCAGATAACTGATTTTAAGTAAATTTATTTTATCGTTTTATAGACCCCACTGACGAAGACAAAAAAACTCATTGGTGATGCAGGGATATCCTTCACAAATGCAGTAAGTTTCACCACTTTTATTGTATCATTTTTCTTCTTTTCAAAGCTATGCACTGTTTTATTTGTTGGTTTGTTTTGTTGATTTTTCCTCTGCTTTTCAGTTTGTTGCCAGCCCGCTGTGTTGCCCCAGTCGAGCCAGCATCTTAACGGGTAAATACCCCCACAACCACCGTGTCCTCAACAACACCTTGGAAGGAAACTGCAGCAGCAAAGCCTGGCAGAAGAGCGAAGAGGTCCACACTTTCCCCGCCTTACTGAAGAACTACGCTGGATATCAGACCTTTTTCGCAGGGAAATACCTTAATCAGGTAAATATATTTGAAATTACTATTTTATTTTTTGTGGGGAGTCGGAGCAGTTCATGTTAACCTTCAGTCATCAGAATAACAAAGTTAAAACCATGTTTGCATGTGTGTGCTAATCACTATTGATTAGTTTCCTGTTTACTTCCTGCTTTGAAATGTTTCTTTTCCTCATATCGATGTAGACATGAGTTTGAAAACCCAAAGTTTACTTCAGAGGCAGTTATTGTCCTACAAAAGACCGTTTTGTAGACCAGAAGAACGAGCAGCCATCTTGCGTTAGCAGTAAATTGCTGATTAGGTCCTCAAGTTGCAGTTGAGGTGCATCTCTGAGAGATGATGGAATGAACTCAACTGATATCTGAGTGTAGAGCATTACAGTAATTAATGCAAAAGTAGATAAAATTGTGCTTATCTTTATATTAGTCAGATGTTGAAAGAACTTATCTGATTATTTAAACTTAAGCTGTAAGAATTTATCGATAAACAAAATATTTTAATTGTAGCAAAATAATCTGACGTTTAGTCTTTTCTTTTTAAGCCATGCTAGGTTTAATTTCAGCAAGGTGAGTTTTAAGATCTGTGGGTTTTATATGGAAACAGTTGACTATCATCTGTATAAAATGTTAATGAATCTTAAGCAGACTGAGGAGCGTTATGTACATGGAGAACAGGACTGAATCAAGGACTGAGCCCTGTGGTACACCACTGATCTGCTGTTGAAGAAGTAGTTATTCAAACCAGCTAAATAAACTACTTTATTTATGTGTGAATTATGCAATTTCTCCTTTTGTTTCTACATATTCGTTAAAGACGATTTTTTTTATCATCATGCCTGTACTTGTTTATTTTTCACATCTTAAAACTGAATCAGTTTATTATGACAAACACATTAATTGTGTTTTTCAGTATGGGCACTCTAAAGCTGGTGGAGTGGAGCACGTTCCTCTGGGCTGGAACCACTGGGTTGCACTGGTAAGACTGTTCAGCCTAATTCTCCAAGGAAGAATTTTTAACCTTAAAGCAACAGGTTTCATTTAAAACTCAAGCATTAAGAGCAAAAATAAGTCTGTTTTGAGCCTAATTAGCTATATTAGTAAAAACCAGGAACTGTCACGTTGGACTTGAGGATGGCGGTTGTGTCGCCATAAACATTGAAATTATCGTATACAATGAAGGTTTGAGTTGGAGTTGTGTGGAACAATGTGCTTCTCAGACATAAAAAATGGAATTGTACTGCAGTAAAGGATCACATACTACAGTATTTTATTCTTCTGTTCCCTCTGGACTGATTTAGCAGAGAAACAGTGTGGTGAAGCTGTGTTTTCATGATACTGGGATGTCCTGAGGTTGTGAACGCACCATTAGCTATGTTTACATGCACAAAATATTTTAATCAGATTGAAATGTATTCAGATTAAATAATACGAATGTACTGTTTACATGGACACAATCCGATCATGAAAAGTGTTTACATGCTTTCATGAGTTTCATGAGTTTTATTCAGAATAAAAGTCCGGACATGCGCAGTGTTGTAAACGTTCAGCTCTACTTCCATGTTACAAACGTAAACAACGCTCCTCTGTGCGCTCAGGATGGACCAGTGTCAGCTTTTAATAACGATAGAGATGCCGTTACTCCTCAGTTGAGCTGCAACCTGCAGATGAAGCAATACGTGCTTTTTATTTATATTTTTTGCAAAGCAACGTCTGCTGTTTGCCTCCTTTTTCATCTGCTAAGAGAGCGAGGAGGAAAAGTTCTGCACAGTGCTGCGCAGCTGGAGCGCTGCTGTCCCACCGGGTGAATGAAAGTCAGCAGACGTGCACAGGTCAGTTTTCTACAATCAGAATAAGATGATCAGATTAAGTGTTTACATGAACCTCATTCCGATTATCAATCGGCATAACCCACCCTTTTCATTCGGATTAAAAATTCATTTGGATTAAGCTCAGTCGGATCAGAATAATCGGAACGGGCTGTTTATATGACACATTTTTATTCAGAACGGCTGTTTAATCCGATTACTTTTGTCCATGTAAACGTAGCTAATGTTTGTTTGATGAGGTGCAGTTGTGTGCGTAGTGACTCACCAAAACTCTAAAGGATTTTTGATGGGATTGCCACCAAACACCATCACCAGATGAGAGTTTTGTTTTTGTGAATCCGGTCTTGTGAGGAGTGGAGTATTTGAACAAACCGGACAGTGTTCTGGTTGAACCTCCACTCATACAGGTGAGCTGGACCAAACCAGTCCAAGCTGTTTAGAGTTCTATCTTTCCTCAGACTTTCAGTTCGGTTTCAGATAGAGTGCACAGTTAAAGTAATGTTAGAGATGGAGAAACTGAAACTGAAGCTGAACTGCTCTGAAACACCTCACACTTTCAGAAGAGTGACATCYGCTGGTTCTTTACTTTATTGTTTACAAAAGGACTCAGTCTAAACAAAAAGAACTCTAAAGTTTAAAAAAGATATTGATAAAGTGTAAGCAAGTGGTTTACATAATGTTCAAAACTTGACAAATTAGCAGCAGTTGTGTGCAATAATGTTAGTTCTTCTGTAGCGTGCACTGAGTGTCCGTCTGTACAAAAGAATGTTGTGTAAAGATGAACGTATGCATCTGTGTATTATTTAGAGTTTGTAGCTAAATCTGTCAGAAGCTAACCATCTGTCATAGAGACAACTAGAGTGTGCACTGCCTAGATATTATCTAAGAAAAATATATAATGTTCTAAACTTGACCTGAAGTCAGTCAATAATCAAAGTCTTCCAATGATTGTAAGATGTTTTAGCTTGTTGAAGAATTTGTATCTAACCTTTTTGAACGTGATTTGTATTTATGTGACTCTTTTAGTTGCAGCTAATCAAGGTTATAATAGTTTTGGATTGTTCATTAAAGTTTAGTTTTATTTCATTGTGACTTTTTTCTTTTAATTCAGTTAGCTTCAATTAGTTTTTACAGTGGATTTGCTAGTTTTTATTACCGTAGTTTATGGCATTTTTAATGCTTAGTTTTAGTTTAGTTTTTAATACTGTTAATTTTTTATAGTTTATTTGCCAATGCTTATATAAGACAAACATGCAATTTATAAATCTTATCTAAATTTAAAGTATTGTGATACTCTTTATGATTTTTTTTAAACAACAAATGCAATAGCAGCGTTGAACTTGTCCTCTCAGTCAAACCCAGTTTTCACAGACTTGTGAAGTTCCTCGCCTCTTCAAAACTCTCAAACACCATCCTGTGATTCTGCAGCTTCATGTCGAAGTGATGTCGAGCCGGTAGCAGCGTGGTTCAGTTGTCTTGTTAGGATGTTTTAGAGAAGTTGTTCCAAACATGTCTGACTGGGTGGAAACCATTTGTCGGCTGCGCACGTCACTGCCCCGCACTGTAGGCTGTCGCAATTCATAGTCCCCTACACGTGTGGCCGACAAACCCTAAAAAAGGTCTGCTGCATCCTACGTGACTAACTGTATCCCAAAATTCATTGTGCCGTCAGCAAATTAAACAGATAAAGATGGCAAATTAAAAGAAATATATTTTACTGCTGGTTTTTGTTTTTTAATGACAGAGTTTGGAAATTTATCACTGACCGAAAAAATTAGGTTAAGCAACGTAGCTGAAAAAAGTTTTGTTGCAATGAGATGTTAAATAAAATGCAGATGGAAGTATACTTATACTGAAGCTAAATGCAAATTATTAATGCTTTTTATTTATTTACTTGTAACTTTTTATTTTTATTGTTTTATTTATTTCATAATGCACAAATCTTTATTTCTTTAAGTCAAACAAAATGATAACATGACATTTTAACCTTATACAGAAATAAAATAATACACAATCGTTAAATTCCTGTCAGTGTCAAAGAGACAAGGCATAGACTGAAAAAAAGTGTAGGTAAAAGCCTAAGCTTTTCATACCTTCACCTTTTATTCATACATTATCAAAATCAAATCTCCATCTTATAGATATTATAAAATAAAATTTCCAATGAAATTCTAACCAAATTTGAAACAAAACTCTGGCAGCAGCAAACAATCAATCAAAACTTAGTATATTTCTGTAACAAATAGTTTTTATACACTGTTTTAAATTTAGTTAGTGAAAAACACAGTTTTAACTCTTCACAACAATTATTCCAAACACAAATCCCTCTTACGGAGGTACAGTTATTTTTTAATATTTGTCCTAACCTTTGCTTTTTTAAAATAAATCTTTCTTTCTAAATTCATAGTTTGTTTCTTTAATTTCGAACCACTTCTGTATACAACGAGGAAGGACTTTAGTATAAGCTTTGTACACACTGTTTTAAATTTAGTTAGTGAAAAACACAGTTTTAACTCTTCACAACAATTATTCCAAACACAAATCCCTCTTACGGAGGTACAGTTATTTTTTTAATATTTGTCCTAACCTTTGCTTTTTTAAAATAAATCTTTCTTTCTAAATTCATAGTTTGTTTCTTTAATTTTGAACCACTTCTGTATACAACGAGGAAGGACTTTAGTATAAGCTTTGTACATTGTTAATGCTGTTCTAAGTTCTACTAAATCATAAAAATTTAAAGTATGCAATGTGATAAATGTGTCATTTGTTGGATGACAATAATCTAATGCATTTATAATTCGTACAGCTTTCTTCTGAAGCATATAAATAGGTTTTGTGTTGTTTTATAGGAATTTCCCCAAATTTCCACACAGTAAGTCATTTATGGAAGTATTAAACAACAATATAACATAAAGTTTTTAAATTTAGAAAATGTTTTATTTTATTTAATATTGCAAATTTTTTTGACATTTTAGCTTTTACATTTTCAATATGAGCTTTCCAATGCAATTTGTAATCAAGTGTCACTCTTAACAATTTAATTTCATACACTTTCTATTTCAATATTATTTATCTTTAGTTTTACATAATTTTTTATTCCTTTATTACTAAATACAATGTATTTTTTTCATGATTTAGTAATAGTTTATTTTTGTCACACCAATTCTTTATTACCTTTAATTCAGTTTCCATTGTATTCAGAAGTTGTTCCAAATTATTACAGAGCAATATAATGTAGTATCATCAGCAAATAAAGTAAATGTTAATAACTTAGATACACTGCAAAGGTCATTTATATAAAGTAAAAAATGGTTTGGACCCAGTACTGACCCTTGTGGCACTCCACAGGTTACATTCAGTAAATCAGAATTCACATTATTTATTTGTACATAATATCTATTATCCAAATAACATTTTATCCAAGAATGTGCTAATCCTCTCACACAATATCACTCCAATAACAGTAAGCCATGATCTATAGTATCAAATGCTTTTTTAAAGTCTATAAACACTCCAACAGTAAACTCCTTTTTATCTTTTGCATTGATAAAAAAGAGTTTCTATTAAAACTGAATTTTGTGACGTTATACCTCTCATTTCACAGCTGTTGATGCAGCCGACACGAGCGGCTTACAGCCAACGTCTATTTCAACCTATCATGAATTGAGTCACAGCCAGAATGTGACAAAAAACTGAAGCTCAATTAAAGTTTAACCTTTGTAGGGACTGGAGGAAGCGTCGGAGGACAGGTTGGTTTAGAGTCCTCTTCAGAAATTTGTTTCTGAGAAGTGAGTCTGCCTCCCAAGTCACTGTGACATGACCTGTTTGAGATGTTTTATTGAACAGTTCAGTAAGTCTACTTCAGTGCATAAACTCTTAAATTACTGCTGTAACAGTTTTGTCATGTAAACTGAGGAAACTTCATGTTTTTATGTTAAGCTCTAATAAAATATGGGCCGTCTGCTTTAGATAGATAGAACTTTATTGATCCCACAGTGGGGAAATTTGAACATTTGCCATGCCTTATACTGTAAAGTTTTAATGGAGGAAATAATAACTCAGATTTTGATCCACTGTAGTAAAAAGCGTATTAAAAAAACTTGTAGTAAAACTGTTGATTTTTTTTTCCAGGAGAAGAACTCTAAATATTATAACTACACTCTGTCAGTGAACGGGAAGGCTCAGAAACATGGAGATAACTACAACACAGACTACCTGACTGATGTGCTGGTCAGACACCTGATCAATAAAGAATCTGCACGTTTTGAATTGTTGAACACCTTTACTGATTTTTATTATTTATTTTATTTTTGGCTCTCAGGCCAACATGTCTTTGGAGTTCCTCCATTATAAATCCAGCTACCAGCCGTTCTTTATGATGGTGTCCACTCCGGCCCCCCACTCCCCCTGGACTGCAGCTCCTCAGTACCAGGCCCGCTTCAACACCACCAAGGCTCCCAGGGACCCCAACTTTAACGTCCACGGGAAGGTGGGGACAAACGTTTGCATTTTAATGTCAGAGTAAAGCTCACACAGAAACTTTAGGACAGAAAGTCCTGCTGCTCCTGATCAAACACAGAAGTTAAGTTTACATCAGTATAAATAATTAAGATCTAACCTCAGGAAGGTAAATATCATGTGACATTTTCAACCAATTTTTCACTTATTAGAGATGTTTTTATTTGCATTTTCAGTTCATTCTTTAGATTCTGTATTCTGGCTTTGATTAGGAAAATACATAGTTTTAAATAAAACTTTTCTGACAAAATCAACAATCCAGATTAAAATGTGTGTGTGGTACATCTGTGTTCAGCTACCACGTATCAAAACTACAGTAGATCTTCAGATTATAAATTATTTTAGGTCTGTACTTGGCTCATTTGATCAAACGATCCACATGAATCCTTCAATGGATCCACAGATCAGAAATTAGAGACGGGTTAAAAATAGTTGGTAAAGACAGACTTGATTTTTAAAATATTCCAAGATGCATAAATAACAATAAACAGTTTTTATTTCACAGCATGGTGAAGTTGACTTAATATTGTTTCTCAGCAAAGTGTCATTTTGATGAGCACTCTTTGTATCTTCAGGACAAACACTGGTTGATCAGACAGGCTAAAACTCCCATGACCAACTCCTCCGTTCAGTTTCTTGACGCCGCCTTCAGGAAACGGTCGGTGGCTTCACCTTTCACCCTCAGCTCTCCCTCTCCTCCACACCTCTCAGTTCTGATCATATTTTCCTGTCATGCTTTCTCAAATCCTGCAGGTGGCAAACTTTACTGTCAGTGGACGACTTGGTGGAGAACATAGTGAAGAAGCTGGAGGTCCGAGGTGAACTGGACAACACCTACATTTTCTTTACCTCTGACAATGGCTACCACACAGGTGAGTTTATAATTAATCTGCCATTTTCCATCCTGAGGTCCAAACCAGAAACACGTCCACGTCTGCTGTGTTTCAGGTCAGTTTTCTCTGCCGCTTGACAAACGGCAGCTGTACGAGTTTGACATCAGAGTTCCTCTCATGGTCAGAGGACCCAACATCAAACCCAACCAAACCAGTCAGGTAAGCCGACACAAGTTTATCGACTTGTACAGGTCATTTTGTTTGTTTCTATATAAACTCAGCTGAAAAAGTAAGGAAATGTGTGTTTGTTAGATTATTTCTTTGTTGGAACAATGTTTCTTGGCAATAAAGCTTTTAGCAGCACCAGGAACTTTAAATAAATATCAGTAGCAACAGTGAAATAAGCTGTTTGACATTAGCAGAGAAATGCAYGTTCCTTACAAATGTGGCACCATTTAACAGGAAATGAACAGACTTTCCAACAGTATAAGATTTACTGCAAAGAAGCCTCAAGATTTGAGTTTGGATTAGCCAACCTGAGACTGGCTGCTTGTTAATCAGTTTTACCCTGAATGAGCGTGGGTCATCAGGGTGTAAATATTCTGCAGGAGGTTGAGCGTCGTCCTCTGATTGTTTCAGTAACATTCTTGTCTTTTGTTGTCCAGAGCCTCAGCTTCCTGTCTCCACGTTTATTAATATTATTTGACTGTAATAGTCCTAAAAAGCACTGAGAATACTCCGCTGAGCGTCTCTCGCTGAATGAACTCATGTTTTGACAGATGCTGGTGGCGAACGTGGACCTCGGCCCGACCATCCTRGACATCGCCGGCTACAATGTCAACAAGACCCAAATGGACGGCATGTCCTTCCTGCCCATCATGGTGAGAACAGCTTATGTTGACTGAGAGGTGGCTTTTTATTTTCTTTGTGTTTGAGTTTAAATTAATTTATTAGTAAGAGCTAATCATTATGCCAATGAGACAGTTTTATCTGTTCACTAATACTGGCTGCTCCTATAGTAGAAAAAAATTGAAAGGTTTGTATTTTCTTTAAAGGGGCAATATTATGCTTTTCTCAGGCTTACATTTAAATACTGTACTATAATAGAATATCTGTCACCTTTAGTTGTTATTAAAATGCTTTTTCTATGTTTAAATAGAAAATAAACTTATCTTCTCATCACTTCCTCTTCTAAATGCCTTGAAATTGGCCTCTGTCTCTTTAAGAGCGGGGGAGTTCACGCATGCCCTACGATGCAGTTTACTTGGCATCTGAAAATACATTTCCTCAAAGGTATTTTGAATCTGAAAAGGGCTTCACTGAGTGAGACATAGTGTTACCCTGGATTTATACTGCATGTGTCTCCGCTGCGCAGGTCACAGTTGTGCGTTTCAAGTCCAGTTTACATTACCTCCGCTCCGACAGAGGTGCAGGAAGCAGATCGCGCGATAAATTCAGTGATAAATGTGGAAGTCACAGCAAAAAATAATTAATTCTGTGAAAGACAAACTCCAAACACAGTTGAAACCAATGATATAAAGGCTTCTGGTATCTATGTTGAAACTCTCGCACTGTCGGCTTTCTGAAACTTCTGATTTCAAAATAAAATCCACGTGTATCGTGTGTGTACACATAGCTTCATGCTACATGTTTCCATCTGCTTCCCAAACAGAACGATACATTCTGACAGCATTTGTGTATAAATATATCCGTATATTTATTAATATAGCTGCAATTTCGACATTATTCCAACAAATTATTCGACCGAATAGTGTCTTATTTTGAAAATACGGATGTTGTGCTCGTGTCTTTTCCTGTTGGTGCGATGTAATCTTTAAAAATYGACTCCAGTGCAACTCCGGCATCCAGCAAAAATAGGATCTGTTCTAATTTTGACGGATCACAGTCCGCTCACCGCCGCCCTGCGCAGCCGTGCGCAGCCAGTGTAAACACTCTCATTGATTATAATGGGTGCGTATTTGCTGCGGAGGTCGGACCGGAGCGGAGACGGAACGCAAACAATGTAAATTGGCGGTTAGGAGCTCAGCAGATAGTTTCAGTTTCACTCATTTGCTTTGTTACTGCCGAGAGCCTGCAGGAGTCATGGGCAGGGGAGCTCTGCCATGATGGAGTTCGGCAAAGACACAACCCAGAGGCGTTTCTAGTCCCCACCTGTCGTTTTGCTCCTCAGCATGGCTGCCTAAAAAAGCTGCAGGATTTCTCAAACATGCATGAATGAGTCTAAGCAAGGCTTTGGGCATGTTTTTTTATGAGAGTGTAACTTAACATGATATAAAACTCAAAAAAGTTGATTTGACATGATGTTGCCCCTTTAAGGTAGCTCAATTTATTTATTTTATTTGGATACCTGTTGACATTAGAAAAAGTTGATTTATCAACCAACTAAAATTCAACCAGGAGAGATGGGTGTTAAAAAAAACTCCAGAGAAACAGATTTTTAAAAGTCAGTCATTTATTGATAAATCAAATAAAAACTGATGAAGTTAGAATCTGTTCATCCTGAGTAGGAACAAAGCTCAGAGTGTGTGTGTGTGTACTTGTTTTGACTACAGAGTGAGGACMATGTTAGGTTTTTAATCAACAAAGTGAGGTCATTTTTGGAAAGTGAGGACATTTTCCCAGTCCTCACTTTATTTGCAGCTCWACTAGTCAGGTTTAGAGGTATGGTGTGAATTAAGTTTTGGTTCAAGTTAGGGTTAATTATAGACCAGTAATGGTTAATTTTAGGGAAAATGTCTGGGTTAGGCATAAATAGTTACAAAAAATGAATGGAAGTCAATACGAAGTCCTCAGTTTGATGCAAATACAAGGATGGATGTGTGTGTGTCCAGGAAGGGAGGCTGAACAGCAGCAGCTGGAGAACAGACATCCTGGTGGAGTATGAAGGAGAGGGGAGGAATGTTTCGGACCCTGCCTGCCCGCTGCTCGGACCAGGCGTGTCGGTAAGAGCAGAGCGACAGAATGAAACATTTCAGCTGAATCAACACGTGTGCAGCTGAAGGACTCTTCTCGCTCAGGAGTGTTTCCCAGACTGTGTGTGTGAGGACTCCTACAACAACACTTATGCTTGCGTGCGCAGCATCGCCCCCTCTGCCAACATGCAGTACTGCGAGTTTGATGACAACGAGGTAGAAWCGATTGGATTAAAGCTGAAGTCCTGACATCTGAGGAATGTAACTGATGAACGTGTCGCCCTCTGTAGGTGTTTGTAGAAGTGTACAACATGACAGCAGACCCCTACCAGCTGACCAACGTTGCAAAGACCATCGATCAGGAAGTCCTGGAGAAGATGAACCATCGGCTGATGATGCTGCAGTCCTGCTCTGGRCAGTCCTGTCGGACCCCCGGTGTTTATGATCCAAGGTACGTTCAAGACTCTTCTTCCCTGGATGA
Source organism: Austrofundulus limnaeus (assembly GCF_001266775.1). Taxonomy (NCBI): domain Eukaryota; kingdom Metazoa; phylum Chordata; class Actinopteri; order Cyprinodontiformes; family Rivulidae; genus Austrofundulus; species Austrofundulus limnaeus. The sequence continues at coordinate 841,096 of NW_013952589.1, forward strand.
ATGTAGGATTTAAATTCAGCATTTTGGATCTATAGATTAAAGTAGAATTACTCTGAAAAAGTGTAGCTTAAGGTTAAATTGCTAAATTTCCATGAGTTTCATTCTTTAAAAAAGTGAAATGAGCCTCAAACACCAGTGTTTAATGATTAATCACTTTTATTAACAGATGAAATGTCTGGTAGTTCTTTTCCTGTTCATCAGTTAGTCCAACATTTTTGTTCTGTCCCAGGTACAAGTTCAACCCCCAGCAGCTGTTCTCTGGCCACAGCTGGAGGCTCAGCAGACTCTGGCAGACAAAGTAACAGAGGAGGATGATGATGAAGGTCTTTCCTGCTGCAGCTGTTGTGTTTTTGGGCCTCCTGAACTGAGCCAGTCACTTTCACAGATGGGTGGGGGTCACGTTGCTCCCCCCACTAGGAGGTGGTGGGTAAGCATTGAAACTGCAGGCCCCTCTGAGTGTGTTTCTTTGTAGGCAATTCCTCCAGATGGGTTTCCAGAAGCAGCCATGAGTTCAGCCCATAATGAACTGTGACAATGTTTACACAAAGGCTACGTTCACACTGCAGGTCTTAACGCTCAGTTCTGATTTTTTGAAAAAATCTGATCTTTTTGTGTGAACGTTCACATTACATTTTAAATGTGACCTGTATCAGACCCCTGTGTGAACGCT
>NW_013952589.1:842278-844886 GCF_001266775.1 Austrofundulus limnaeus
AAAAAAATCGGATTTGTCGCGTTCAGACTGTCAAAAAAAAATCGGATTTGTCGCGTTCAGACTGTCAAAAAAAAAATCGGATATGAGTCAGACGGGTCAAAAAAATCGGATTTGGGTCGGATTTGCCTGCAGTGTGAACGTAGCCCAAGTTTCACTCTTTAAGTCTCAGTATGCAACTTCTTTTTAAAAAAGGGATAGGGCTGACAAAAGCAAAACTTTCATTTTTCCAGTTTAGTTCCAAGAGATGTTTTAGCACAGAATTTAAATTGTACTGTTATTTGACTGTATGCATTTCTACCTCATTATGCAAATAAGGTGGGCTGCTCCTCTGCACAAGCTCTTTCCTGTTGAGTTACAAACTGAACCTTACGCTAAACTGAGGCAACACAACTGATGTGCTCCTTCCTGTCTGTTGCCCAAGAGGAGAGGAGAAGCCCACCTTATTTGCATAATGAGGTAGAAATGCACAAGATAAAGTCCAAACATATAAGAGACACAAATGCATCTCCAAGTAAAAACAGTCAAATTTAAAGTCTGTGCTAAAATGTATTTTGTTTGAACGAAGATGGAAAAATATGAAGGTTGTCCATAATAGAAGKGGTTTCCTGTCTAACAGAAAACAATAGTACCTCAGAGCACAATGTATTACAGAGGCAAATGTCTTGTTAAATGAAGCCATCACTGAGTCTGCAGGGGCTGAGAACTACTGAAACAAACATGACTGAGGTGTTTTTGTGTGTAGCTCTCAGTAATCCTTCATGCATTAGTTTAAGCAAACAACCTGCATGTGTTCTTACAAAAACAAACTTTGACCAAACTGAGGTAGTTCAGAGATCAGACATGAACCCCACTTCAAAACAATTCCCTAAAAGAAGTAAAACTTGTTGCCCATAATGCATATCAAGAACCACCTCTTAAACTGATCATTTTTGTTTTAATTCACTGCTGCACTTTGAAATCTGTCTGAACTGTTATTTAACTTTATGTATTTGTTCTAATAAAGGTTTAAGTGACACCACATGTTCACATCTTGTCACCAGTTTAAATGTTTACAAGTAAACTGTTAAGACTCATTTTGTGTAAAGCAGAGGAATCCTGTTGGAGCAGAGAAAGCTGCAGGAAAGTGTCCTGGAGAACTTTCATGTTAGTTTGGACAAAAAAAACTGCAATGTTTCCTTTTAAAAGCATAAAAACAATATTTGGACACGTCTGCAGTCATTTTAAAACATTACCTGTTAATCTGAGCTCAGCTTTTCCACAACATTTCAAAATAAAACTATTCTTCAGGAACTAAAATGATGTCCTGTTTCCACATTAAATAAACATTGTCAGTTCTGGTTACTTCTCCTCCGGGATTCGTTTGTCAAAGAAAACGTTAAAAAAAAAGTCGCGTTTCTGTCCCTCAGYTGTCCAGGACAGGCAGGAACAGCAGGTCTGTGTTGCCCAGGTAGGTTCTGCCTCGGTGCTGGAAGACGTCACTGATGGCCCATGTTAGGCGTCCCTCAGGGTCGTGAAGGGTCCCCACGATGTCCCCGTCCAGTCCCAGCTCCAGAACCAGACCATAATATGGCAGCAGGGCGTTGAACCAGCTCAGAGGAAGAACCTACACACACAACATCAACCTGATAGTTTCATCTGAAACCAGAGCAAAGATCTGATTTTACCCGTCGAGGGAAATTTCCCTGAACAATCTTTACAAATCACTTTGAACTTTTTCATTTATTTTTTATATAAAAAAAATAACTTTCAACTAAATCCAGTTTTCCACATCATCTGAAAAAAGCCCTTAAAGATGGTGGTTTGATGGAGAAAACAGACCTTGACCAGGAAGCGTTTGACAGCCGGGTACGGAGCCGTCAGGTCCAGGAAGGGAGGCGTCGTGATGCCAACCAGGAACGTCCCGTGGTCGCTGAGGCGGATGTTGTCAGGGTAACCGATCATGTTGTCCAGGACCACCTCCTTGGTGCCGGCCTTCGGGCCCTTCAGCCAGTACCTGAACAAAAACACTATTAATCACCACACAGTCGTGACCTGAAATCCTCTGCTGTTTGAGGTTTAGCCCTCAGAAGCACGATGCTCAACGGTCTGGCTGTTTGGACCTCAGGATGCGGGCCAGGCTGGTCTCAGCCAGCAGCAGGAAGCTCTCGTCGGGGGACAGGGCCACGCCGTTAGGCATGTAGAGAGAGTCCAGCAGCACCGTCACACTTCCTGTCTGAGGATGGTAGGAGAGGAGACGGCCGAGGCTGTTCAGCTCCAGAACCTGGAATCAGTTGGATTCATTAGTTTTGGAGGCGGCTCCATCAGAACTGTGACAAGACTTTCTGAGCAGCAGCTCCAGACTGGACTAACAGCCACACGTTTACATCACAACCCAGAACAGCTACCCCTTAGAGCAGGGGTGGGCAATCATGGTCCTCAAGGGCCGCAGCCCTACATGTTTTACATGTTTCCCTGCTCCAACACACCCGATTCAGTCACTGAACTACCTCTTCATGTTCTGCAGTATGGAGGGCCGACACTGACATAATTAGAAATAAAAGCAGAAATAAATTAACCTTTAAATAAACACTTTTAAAATGCACCAAATAAATTAAAAAGGAGAACTTTA
>NW_013952589.1:845172-851052 GCF_001266775.1 Austrofundulus limnaeus
TCTTTTTATTTCTATGTGCTGCATGCTTGTGCTGCCTCAGTTTAACTTAAAGTTTAGTTAAAAATAAATACACAGGTAATGTTTTCCTCCTTGCCTTTGTTTTAAACTAAACTTTTAGCTAAACTGAGGCAGCACAAGCATGCAACACATAGAAATAAAAAGACTTGTTGGAAAAAAATATAAAATATAATTACGTATAAACATTTAAGACACACAAATGCATGTACAAGTAAAAGGAAAAACAATTAATATATTTAAAATAAATTTTAAATTACGTGTTCAAATATACACAAATTTATTTGAACTAACCTGGAAAAATAAATATGAAAGTCAATTAAAATATAAAATAGGAGATAAAGTCTTTTTTATTTAATTGGTGCTTTGTTTAGTGGTTCATATAATTCTGCTTTTATTTCTAATTATGTCAGTTTTGGACCTCGTACTGCAGAAGCCTGTTAATCATCTATTCCTTCATATCAGGYGTGTTGGAGCAGAGAAACAAGTAAAACATGCAGGGCTGCGGCCCTCCAGGACCAGGATTGCCCATGCCTGCCTTAGAGTTTGATCTTTTTCAGATATATTCGATGGTAAAAATGATTGATGCTTCCAAACACCATCAGTTATGACATCAGCAGGATTAGCAGATTTGTCATGCTTTTATTCTGAAATCTCAGCTTGAATTTTTGGACTCTTCATGCCAGTTTACACAGATATTTAAGAAAAAAACTGTTCTTGATTCAGAGTTTAACCCAACGTTAACTCAAGTAAAAATAAAAAAAAAAACACCAACTTTAGTGAAAGAAACTAAATAAACCCAACTTTCATCACCTCCAGTCTGACGTGTCTGCGCCCCCAGCGACTGGAAGAGTCCGTGAAATAAATGACCCCAGTTTGAGAGGAAATCTCCAGGCCGTTCAGGAAGGCAAAGGGGACGCCGTCTGCACCTGAGGACAGAGAGGACACGCCGAGGAAACAAGTGGGCTTCGTTTTAGCAAACCCACCACAACAACTACGTCGTACCCTCAGARCTGCCCACCAGCAGGGTCTTCTCTCCCGTTTGGGGGTCGACGCTGTAAAGCCCAAAGTAAGAGTCTGCAACGATCAGCTGACCGCGGTGGTCCAGACGGATGCCGTGAGGACGACCGCACACGGGCTCATAGTCTGTGCTGCTGCCTGCAACACACTGCATCATCAACCWCTTACTGCCAAACATTTATTACAGCTGTCTGAACAGTTTCAAACATTCAGAGTGTTTATTTCATTAAGTGATATTAGATCAAATATATAAAAATACAATCCTATAAATATAAGATTCAGTTACTGAGGAAGATGATGCTCATCGTGTTTCATTTCAGAACAAATAGTTTCTGTGAAGTCTGAACCTGGAGTAAACATTAAAAGGTAAACAAAGTAACAGAGGAAAGATGACATCATCCAAAACAGACGACTGAGGAAGACGAACCACATTCTGGTAGGTTCTGTCCCGTGTGTGTGATGAAGGTGAGGCTGTCATCAGGACCGATCCTCCACAGCTTCCCGTCTACAGTTCCTGTGTACACGTTACCTACAACACCACACACAGGTTGGGTTTTCTATCCTCGTGGGGRCTTTGCTTTGACCKCCATTCATTTTTCTRWTGTTTCTATGACCTGACCCCCTTCATCTGGACACGCAAGGGGTTTTAGTCCCACAGGGAGCATTGGGCCCACACAAGGCTGTGTCTGAAAAATGGTCCCCATGATGTAACGAATACACGTCCACACACATTTAAGACTTTCAAAGTTTAAGAATTAATTCAATCTTATATATAAAAACACGATGACGTTTTTAAAAGTTATTCCAATCATGGCCAACGAAAATTAAATCTCACTTCACATTTAAAGATAAAAACCAGACAAGAATCTAACTACATGAAGTCAACTTCTACTGGAAGCAATGAGGGACAAAATACAGAAAAGTCAAATAAAACCACAATCAGCACGTTTGAAATACAAGGTGAGTCAAAAGTCACAGGACGCCCTTTTATTTCAGGTAGAAAATGACAAATCTGAATATCCAGCAGTGATGGGGGAGGGGATCTAGAAAGTTCACCAGATACTTGCTGAGTATTCAGATTATTTTTCAGTTATTTTCCTTTTCTTCTTGAAATAAAATGGTGTCCTGTGACTTGACTCACCCTGTACTTCTAATACACAACATGTGTTCATACATGTGTGTTCAGTGTTTGGATGCACCAAACGCTAAAAAAAAAAAACATTTCTTCAAGCTCTGTTACCACCACACTGAACTTTAGTCAGAAAATATTTTGCTAACAGACAATCACACGAGCCACATATTCTTAAAGAGCTCACCTTCATCATCAGCGGTAAAGGATTCTGGTCCGTGGAGTTTTCCCGTGAACAGTCTGCGGCCCCTCTGCAGCCGGGTGTTGACAGCCAGCGGCCCCTCGAGGGCCGGAGGCGGCCCCTTCAGACTGAGAAACCAAACAGATACCAATGTCAGCAAAAAAATAATAAACCAACAGTCAAACAACAGCTGGACTCACGTGTGAGGCCGGGGGTCTATGGGGGACGGCAGCAGGTAAACTCCAACCACCACAGCCAGCAGAGCAGCAAACCATCGTCCCGACCTCAACGAAACAACCAGAGACTGGTTCTCAACAGGAGCCCACTGCTGACACCAGTTAGCTTTTGTTTTTATACAATATTTACCCTCCTAAACTTACAGAATAAAGACAACGAGACGTAGAAGAATCTAATGTTTCTTTCACCTTTTATAAAAATGTTTAAAATGCAAAACAGCCATTATACAAATGTCACAATAAAATATAAATACTGTAGATAAAAAAATTATTTATTAGAAGTATAAAAACAGTCTACTAATCATCCATCCATCCATTTTCTTCCGCCTATCCRGGGTCGGGTCGTGGGGGCAGCAGCTTCAGAAGGGAGGCCCAGACCTCCCTCTCCCCAGCCACTTCTTCCAGCTCCTCCGGGGGAACYCCAAGGCGTTCCCAGGCCAGCCGAGAGACATATTCCCTCCAGCGTGTCCTGGGTCTTCCTCGGGGCCTCCTCCCGGTGGGACGTGCCCGGAATACCTCACCAGGGAGGCGTCCAGGAGGCATCCTTACCAGATGCCCGAGCCACCTCAACTGGCTCCTCTCGACGTGGAGGAGCAGCGGCTCTACTCTGAGTCCCTCCCGGATGACCGAGCTTCTCACCCTCTCTCTAAGGGAGAGCCCAGCCACCCTGCGGAGGAAACCCATTTCGGCCGCTTGTATCCGGGACCTCGTTCTTTCGGTCATGACCCAAAGCTCATGACCATAGATGAGGGTAGGAACGTAGATCGACCGGTAAATCGAGAGCTTCGCTTTCTGACTCAGCTCTCTCTTCACCACGATGGACCGGTACAGCGCCCGCTTTACTGCAAACGCTGCGCCAATCCGCCTGTCGATCTCCCGCTCCGTTCTTCCCCCATTCGTGAACAAGATCCCCAGATACTTAAACTCCTCCACTTGAGACAGGGCGACCCCCCTGACCCGGAGAAGGCACTCTRCCCTTTTCCGGCTCAAGACCATGGCCTCGGATTTGGAGGCACTGAGCCTCATCCCGGCCGCTTCGCACTCGGCCGCGAACCGCTCCAGCGAGAGCTGCAGATCTCGTTCCGATGAAGCCAACAGGACCACATCATCCACAAAAAGCAGAGATGCGAGGCTAAGGCCACCAAAATGGATCCCCTCAACACCTCGGCTGCGCCTAGAAATTCTGTCCATGAAAGTAATGAACAGAATCGGTGACAAAGCGCAGCCTTGGCGGAGTCCAACTCTCACCGGGAACGAGCCCGACTTACTGCCGGCAATGCGAACCAGACTCTGACACCGGTCGTACAAGGACCTGACAGCCCGTATCAARTGGCCCGGTACCCCATACTCCYGGAGAACCCCCCACAAGGCCCCCCTTGGGACACRGTCGARYGCCTTCTCCAAGTCCACAAAACACATGTAGACAGGTTGGGCGAACTCCCATGCACCCTCCAGGACCCTGCTGAGGGTGTAGAGTTGGTCCAGTGTTCCACGACCAGGACGAAAACCACACTGCTCTTCCTGAATCAGAGGTTCGACTATCCGACGGACCCTCCTCTCCAGGACCCCCGAATAGACCTTACCAGGGAGGCTTAAGAGTGTGACCCCCCTGTAATTGGAGCACATTGGAGAGGTCACTACATTATTGTGGACCTGTTCTGTATGCAAACTGGAACAAGTCGTGGGACTGTGGGACACTTTCATGTTTTGCATTAACCAAAGTGTTTCCTGATGATGATGTTAATCCTACAGGGCAGAGGCCATTACAACTGTGTGGTGGGACTTTCTTTAGAGCAGGTGTAATGTGGCTTTAAAACATGTACAGACAACAGCTTATCTTAGAAATGTTGAAGATGTTGACAAAGACATTCTTCAGCTCATCTACAGTCTTTCAAAACCCAGCCAGGTGTGGTATCTGGACCTACCAGCTTACATGGATCAGTCCTGGACAGGGTCCCCTTTACGCTCAGATTTGTTTCAAATCCATCACAGAGACAAACAACCAGTCACTCAACCTAACAGTCATGTTTTTGGTCTGGGGAGGAAACTGGAGTGCCCAGAGAAAACCCACGCATGCATGGAAAGAACATGCAAACTCTACCCAGCTGGGCCGGGGATTTGATCTGGCAACCTTCATGCTGAGAGACATCCGCTCTACCAACTGAGCCAAATAAAATCAGAGTTCGTTAAGGAAGTTTAGCAATGTGAAGTCACACAGATCTGTGGTGAGGTTCAAAGTTTTTGAGGGTTTGAGTGTATGATCAGTGTCCAGATTTAAACTGACTGCTTCAGGACACATTTTACCCAACATTAACTTAAATGCATTAATTGTTTGCATTATTCCTATTTTAGTCTCTCTCTCTCTGGCATTTTGAAGTTGCGTATGTTTAAAAAAAGAATAAAAAAATTAGTAATTCAGCTGAACCAAACTGCAGTCTTTACAAACAGGAAGATGATCAGAGACCCTGAACGCATCACACAGAGATATTATGTTTATAAGAATCACGACACCAGTCTTTAAGTCGTTTTCAAGTTAAATAAGTAAATACACAACAACTCATCCTAGACATTGGTGTCTCCTGTTTTCTTGGTGAAATAGAAGAAAAAAAATTAAATGGACACAAGTGTTTTTTTTTTATCGCCACACCAGCTGTGCGTGATTAGCAACAGGTTCAACAATTACAGCCTGAAAACACACAGCTCATACTGCAAACAGACTTTCCGCAATAACAAGACTTTTTCATGTCCTTTTTAGACACGCCTTTTCAGAAAGATATAGAGATTAAATTACCTATTTTGAGTTTTCACCAACAACGACCGGACAAGTGCAACGCGCTCGCGCACAAAAAAAAGTCTGTCAAAGTTAAAATATAAAACAATAAAACTGCGTTAATTAAAGCAAATATGTTTCAGACTTACATTACAGAACTTTAAACGAGCGTCTTTCGTTGTTTAGACTTCAAAAGACGCAGCGTCCCCAAGCGAGAAGAGGACCGTAAATTCAAAGCAGCGTAAACCAGCACTTCCGGCGTACACCTTCAAAGTAAAAGCCTTACCCACATTGCATGTACATTCCAAAGTCTGACAGCAAAAAAAATGAAATGCTGAATTTGAAAAGTCCCAGATTCGATGACATACTAAATTTCATCTGCAGATTAATGAAAAAAATATAAAAATAAAATGTCCTGATGCACCTCAGTAATCCAGGTAAAAAATCAAAAAGAAAAAAATTGTATAGGTCTTCTGGACGGGTTCTTCTCTAATGAAAYGTTTCGTCTCTCCTCCAAGAGACTTCTTCA
>NW_013952589.1:851586-856509 GCF_001266775.1 Austrofundulus limnaeus
ACCTGTGGTCAGAGGAAAATTCCATGGTTATCCTCCAGGCTAGGGTCACGTTGCTTATTTAACAATCTTTCACTGTTTTACAAAAACAAAACCTCTCCTCTTCTGATTTTCTTCCTGCCTCCATCTAATGTTTCTATTCTACTTCCTCTACAACGCTCAGTCGACTTCCAGAAACCAAAAACAACTTCTCTTTGCTCCTTCCTCTGACCTRGCCGGGTCAAAGAGGAGTCCTTTAAAAACCAAACTGGTCCGGTCAGTTCAGTCTYCATCAAWCAAACACACAAACTTTGTTTAAACTAACTCTTGTCCCGACTATACTAACTGTGCTCAAACACTCTGCATCTGTTCATCTTTCCTTTTAAAACCTCCTCCTGTGTCAGTACCCACATCTACAATCTGACTTCTGTTTCTCTGTACCTTAATCTGTGTTAGGCAAAACAAACAGAAATATGGAGGCAGAAATGTGCCAAAATTAACACGACAAATAACCTAAGCATTAAAGTGAACATATATTCTATTAAAAAACAGACTAATTATATATATTTATGTATATTTAAAGAGTTTGATGATGAAACGTTTAACTTTACTACATAAAAAATAAGAGCATAAACAGTATGAGTACTTATTAAAAATGTAAAATGATGCATTTTTAAAACAAAAACAAGTTAAAGAACTTTACTTTTTATATGTGTCCCACCAAATCTAATTTAACTCTGATTTTAATAAGAATAGCAATATTTTTTTCATTTCCACAAATAAAAAAATGAATTTTGGCACATTTGGGACTCCATATTTCTCAACCTTTTCAACAAACTGCACCAGAGTACAACTTCCAGTCAGGTAAAGAAAACTATTTTCTGAACCAGTAAGTGAATTTAAATTGTCTGATGTTTCTGCATCTATTCTCTGTGTCAAAAAAATAACGTTCTCTCTCTGTAGAAYGAACTGACTTTTTTCTTTTTGAAAAATAAAAATATAAAAGCTTCACCCATATAAATTAAGAAAAAATATATACAAACATTTAAAACAAATTAAATAAAACAAAAAATTTGAACCCAAATGATGGCGTTGAGTCTTTCACAAGTTTGCAGAATAAAAAGTGAAAGAAGGATGAGAGGAGCTGCAGGAAGGATGGAGGACAGAGGAGAGGGAGGAGAAGTGAAAAACGGCACAGACGAGTCAATCTTTGGTGTCTGAAGGTGGGTTTATATCCAGTCTGTTTATTTGTCCTTCATGTGCCGTCCCCCCGCTGTCCTCAGCTCGTCCCTTGATCTGGATCCTCTCGTCTCCCTCGGCTTCACATCCCTCCCGCCACCGAAAACATTTCTCCTCTAAGGAAAATCAAAGAAACAGCATCTCCTCTAACGAGTGAGGAGCAGCAGTCCTGCATGGTGGAGGTGAAAGGGTCTAAGGAGGTCCTCTGAGCTCGTTCAGGGCCTCCTGCAGTCTCTGTCGGTACGACTCATAACGCCGGATAATCGTCTCCCTCTGCTCCGCCTCCTCCTTCTTCAGGATCTGCAGGAAGTTACGCAGCTCGGGGATGGAGAAGGCGTCCCACTGACGAGAAACAGAAAAGAATTTAGAAATAAAACAAAAAAAAAATAGTGTTTTTGTTGGTTTGGACCAATAAAACTTGATTAATGTATTTAAATGAAAAGTCTGACAGATGGTTTGTTTATACAGATGTTTATATGTTTCCTGCCTCACCTTCAGCAGCGCAGGATGCAGCTGTGCTCGTTAATAGTTTTTTATTTGGTCACATCGTGTAACGTAACGTCTCACAAGTCAGAAAAAAAATACAAATCTAAACAATTAAATGGTCGAAACAAGAAAAACAGATTTACCATCACTTCTCCGCTCTGCTGCTCTCTCAGGACGAAGCTGAGCATGCTGGGGTCGGGTCCAGCCACCAGACGAAGAAACAACGGCTTCTCACCGTCCGCCAGCTTACACACATACACTGCAACACACACACACACACACACACACACACACACACACACACACACACACACACACACACACACACACACACACACACACACACACACACACACACACACACACACACATGTATATATAAACACACATGACAGAGGATCAGAGGATGGGTGCGGCACGTTAACTAGTTATTTACAGCAGGGAGGCTTTAACTTGTTGACATATTTACATCTGAGCTGGAATCAATTTATGGACAAAACTATATTTTTAGGAAAACAAAACAATAATAAATAAATAAATAATAAAAGTAATGGATGAAATATGTGACCCATCACATCGAAACCAGAATTAAGTCTAAAAGTTGTATGTGGAGAAATAGGCAGATAGTGTTTTGATTAAAACTCTTGCAACGATTACAGCTTGTCAAAATATAACAAATGTGTTATCAATGTATCATTTCAATGAACTGTCTGAAATATCCTAAAAAAAAATTTTGAAACACTTTTGAGCATTAGCAACAAAAATAAAATAAAATAAATAAAAAAATAACAGATTTTGAGGAAAAACATCTTAAAACGTTGAGATTGTCCCTGTGAGCTAGCAATGTTTTTGTTTCTTTCCAGTTGGGAAATCTCAATATTCATATACTTAGAGGTTTCATTTTTAAAATGACATAAAAATACTCATTAAAATTACATAAAATTAGGATTTAAACCAAATATTTATGTATTATTGTAACCAACAAGACAAATTAAATAACATCTCTGGATCTATAAATGATATCAGGATGATCTAAGTATCAAAATTTAGCTTTTAAAGCAGGAATCTGAAAATATGATTAGGTCATTTTGATCAAATTTGACTTAATCCTCATTTTGATGTGATGTGTTTATTTTAAACCAGTATCAAAAATAGAATATTTAGATTTAAAGAATGATCCTATTTTCATGTGATTATTGGACAGTTGTCAAATCTACTTTTTCTGAAATTTTATTTAGAAGAAAATCATTTCTCCATTTTTACATCCCAGTTTAATAAAAAAACAAACAGTTTGTTTTCCTCATGAAAAGTCAAATAAAATCCTTTCAAGTCCAAACACATCTGCTGTCAGGCTTGAGTCTAGACGTCGTCTGTAATTAACAGGCGTAGCTTTACTCCAGTAATTAATGCAAACCAAACCAGGAGGAAAAAACACAAACATCTATAAATATTTAGTAATGACTTTTCAGACTTCAAAAGGAGAGATTTTATTCTTGTTTTTAAGTTTRAACCCACGTCTGTGACTGATGAACGGCCTCCTAACATGAAGCTGTTAACTAGACTGAAACAGAACGTGAGATCCTCCAACAGCTGCTGATTTACTCTGTGTGTGTGTTCTGTTTTTACACTCCACATGTGTGTGTGTGTGTGTGTGTGTGTGTGTGTGTGTGTGTGTGTGTGTGTGTGGTATCTGAGCCGAGGGCGAGGCCTCCACACGCACAGAGATGCCTGGATTGCTGCATCACACTCACCCTGCTCCTCTCGGTGGTAACGCTTGTACAGGGCGAACTTCGCTGGGTTGTCTGCGACCATGAACTTGTTCAGCAGAGCCACGATCACCTGAACACACAAACACAAAGATTGTTGCTCATGAACACAACAAACCAGAAAAAAAAATTGGAGAAGTTGCAGATCTTTTGAGCAAAAATGCAGTGAGGACGCTGAAGACCCTGAACCTGACATGTTAAAACTGAAAGAAGCGAAACACTAGCTAAAAACATGAAATATCAGATGGTTAGACTTTTGATACATTGAGTCAGAGTTAACAAAGAAAGACGAACAAGAACCAGTTTGCAGAGACAGGTTTGTTGTTTAGAAGAAATCTAAATGGATTTAATTTAGGYAAAACTGTAACAAAAGTTAAATATTTTGAAAAGTTAAAGTTACAAAGTCACAGCAACTATCTCCTGAAAGAGCAGAAAGCAACACCCTGGGTATATTTCTGCACAACAGYCAAGCTTTAAAACTGGTTTTGTTAAAGAAAAAACTAAAAGTAAAAGTCCAGAGCAGCAGATCCTGGTGCTGTGCTGGTTAAAGTGTTTTTGGGAGTTCACCTGTTTGACGGTGTTCTCGGAGCTGATGTGGAGGGTTTTGTCCACTCCTCGGGTCAGATAGAAGGCCTCCTGCGTCACGCCTCCTTTCTGACCCCCCCGCACCGTCACCGGCCTCCTCAGATCTATCGTGACCTTGATGAAACCCGTGTACACAGAGCTAGGATTCTGGAAGACACACATTTAAAACACGTTACAAACTCTTCTAACAGACTAATGTTTCTCTCCTGCTGCTGTGGAAGAACACGTTTAACACAACAAGAGTTTTCCTGTGAGGAGAGCTGTCTGCAGGACAGATGGCCCCAGATGGAGGAGAAGCGTCTCAATCTCATTACTCCATATGGAACCTCGAGGAGCGGGTGTGTGCACACAAACACACACTTTTGTGTCGACTCAGATGAAACGATGAAAAGATGAGGAAAGCCATAAAACAGACACTAATCAGATAGAACTGAAAGCAAATAAAGTTGAGATAAATCAGAAAATGATTTACTGGCTCCCTGAACAGAACTCACCGTTTATTTAGAAACTCAGTTTTACAGGAAAAATTCATTTTCTCTGCAAGAAGCTTCAGCTTTAAGAATTTACTGTTTATCAGTAATTTAAAGTTCTTGTCAAATATGACAAGAAATTACAAATTTATTCAACTAATTGGTTTTTTCATGGGACAAGGCTAATTTAAATGATCAAAAGCTAAATCAACATTTTAGATTAAAAGGATAAAACTTCTTGAAGCAATGCATATCAGCGCTGCCTTTCATRTTTTAGACTCAGATCAAAGGATCTGTTTGCTCTGTGAGAATGACTCTCAGCTACTACCACACCAAATTTACTCTCATTGGGCCTCATGCAAGAACCGTTCGTACGCACAGATTTGTTCTTATGTTGTGCG
>NW_013952589.1:859929-862916 GCF_001266775.1 Austrofundulus limnaeus
TTGAACATTAAATATCTGGTCTTTGTATTGTGTATTTAGTTGAATTTAGGTTGAAAAGGATTTGCAGATCATCGTATTCTGTATTTATTTATGTTTTACACATCAACCCAGCTTGAAATAGGGTTGTGTAATAGCTGATGTGCATTGTATCACATAATCAGGTTCTCACCAGCGTCATTTTCAGGTAGTCTCTGGTGAGTGCGTTGTACTGCGTGATCCTCTGCCTGATTTCCTCCGTGCTGAACTCAGTACGGATCTCTCGCTCCTTCTCCACATCCTTCCAGAAACAGACAGGAAACAGAAAGAGGTAAACATAAATCACAAGYCAGGAAAGAAAACTACAACATGATTTCACACTGAACTGAAGTTTTGTGTCAGGTTTATGATTATAAATGATGATCAGGTTAACTTCAGCTGAATGTATGAGACATTTTGAGGATGAAGTAAACCTAAACTAGTCAGCTGATCTTTAGAAACATTTTCCAATGATTTACATTCTTGAAAGAGTTTCATAATCCTCTTTGTTTCAACTGGCGTCTTTTGTGTTGGAGCCATTATTCATTTTGTGCAACAGCTTTGCAAAGTTAGCAGATTTAGTCTGATGCAGGTGTTTGTTTTAGAGTGATGGATTTTTTTTTCTCCTCTACTTGATTTAAAAAAGCAACTGTGACTGAAAACAACAAATCTTTTTTAATGTTTATATCAGAAGATTGGAATTTTGAAAGCTGATAGTTTGATGGCAGGTCTGATTTATTTATACAAAATAAAACATCCTCCAGGAGAGGTGATTACATCATTTTTACAGGATTTGTAGAAAAATAACTTTAAGTGAAACATGAGCCGTGCAACGAGCTTAAGTTTGTTGTCACGTTGGTGTTTCTCTTAAAAGTGTTTGATGCTGCTCACAAGGAAACACGCCTGCATAATCTCGTTTAAATGAACACTGAAGACCAGAATGACACGTTCAAACTCGTCTGATGACTGAATTACTGCCTCACGACGACATGAACACACACAAACACACACAAACCGTGTTCACATCAAGCTGCCAAGTTTGTTGCATRAGAAGCTGTAAAAGCAGGATCCACTGACCTCACTGGCAATTAAAATGTTTTGTTGAGCAGCCAGCACGACTCCGAGCAGTTCAAATGACTCAAAACATCAAAACTAACAGCATCAACGCTAATGAGACATTTTTGGTCAAAACGTTTATGGTTAATACAACAAAAGATTGCTTTTTGTTGAACTTTTGGGCATGAAAACTAACATGAATATCAGGAAATGTGAAGGATTGGGGAAGCTTTAAAGTGTCCCAAAACTAAATGACAACACTACTTCTTACATTTTTACTGTCAACAAATTACACTTGCTTTCTGAACGACTTTAAAGTTATTACTTTGACAGTTTAAAATGTGTTGCTATAAACAAAACGGGTTAAAAAAAGTGACAAGAAACACATGTAGGCAATGGTCTTCTGCAGAGCCAATAGTAGTATTTTATTATTTAAAAATATATAATGAGGTGTAAGAAAGGGGTTCAGACAAATATATTTTTTACAGAGATGTGAACAAAGAAAAAAACTTTTTTAGGCCTAAAAAACAACAAATCCCAAAGTTAAAACAGATTTTAAAATGTCTTCAGTGTAAAAATCTCAAAGAGAACTCTATCCTTCCCTGGTGTATTCTGTGCTTACAAGGGCATAGCACAGCTCCCCTCTGCATCTATTAAAAACCACACACACATACACACGCACAGTCGCACACACACACACACACACACTGCAGAATCCAGGGATGCTTCCAAGCACAGACACCCTTATATGGCTGACAAACAACACACTCCAAGAAGAAACGAGGTGCCAGTGCAGTAAGTGCCGGCAGGGGAAGGTACGGGTTTACAGCTCCGACAAACAGAACGAATGTCCGTCTGAGAGGAAGATGATGAGGCCTGGTCCGGCTTTAAACCTCTTTTTGGTTCGACACAAAGAAAATCCTAGACTTCGTTTGACAATTTACAACGTACTTGTAAGTTCATGTGTTAAATACAAACAGAACGTCCCTTTAAGTCCCTCGTGTTTACACACTGCAATAAACTGCATCATTTAAACACTGAAGTGTCCATTTATTTATTCAACAACACTGATATTAAGCACCGTTTTCCCACACTGGAACTCCAACTTGGCTTCACTTTTAATTTGGGAGGTTTACATCAGGACAGGTTGGGTTTTGTTTTGGTTGGAGGACTTATTTGAAACACATGATCACACCAAGCGAGCCCAACACGTGGATGGAGGTTGTAGACCAGCGCTGGTCRGTCCTGCCTCTAACCCTTACATCGTCTCGCCTCAACGATAAACAAACATGACCTCGCCACACTCACCACCTCATTCTATAAGTGGAACTTTAATTTAGTTAGAAATTGATCAGCATGAACTGTTCAATGAATTACCCTGATATTTTCAGTTTTTCTCCAGGGAAGACTTAAGGAGGCACAGAGTTATTCTCACAGTTTGACACCACATCAAGTAAAAATGTACAGCAGGTAGATTAAAATCCTGCTCAGTTTGTTTTACTGAGTCATCTGTACAAGAAGTTTTAATCCAGATTAAAACTACACAAGAAGCAACTCGAGTTTGCTTTCACAACTACCACCTCGTTTACACCACCTGCCCGACTCATCAGGATTATTACAGCTCAACAGATCACGTGAACGCCAACAAAAACAAAGACACGATAAAGCTCAAGTTTACAAATTCCTTGATTTATGTCGGAATCTTTCCACCAAGTCATGATGACTTGAAGCAGAGGGGTTTTTCCATGATTTAATCTAGTGCTGTACCAAACGATTGTTTTCTAATCGATTAATCTAACGATTATTTTTTTAGATTAATCGATTATTCTAACAACAAATCTATAAGTTATTCTGATGTGAGTGCACTGGATATTTAAAATGTTTTCATCAAATTAACAAGAACAGTTCTTTAATAT
>NW_013952589.1:863176-869256 GCF_001266775.1 Austrofundulus limnaeus
TTTCTATTGATGTCATTTCCCCACTAGAAAAATGTGTGATGGAGGTCCATGGAAGGCAAATAAGTTTAAATCAAATAAACAAAAAAGAGGATGCAGTTAAAATAAAAGATATGTATTTAAGCTACGTTTTGAACATCCAAAACACGTCCAACACTTGTTGGCTGCTTGTGCTCTTTAGGTCAGACGTGTGTCGGGAAGCTCCTCTGTTGTTTGAGACGCTGGGGGAACCGTCTGATGGGGGAACGCGGCTCAACCTAACACCGGTCTCTGTTTAATGGTGGATGAAATAAAGAAAGTGGCGGTACTTTATTTACTTTGAGCAAGCGAAAGTCATGTTCACAAGATAATTAATCCACCAGATAATTCAGAGGCGGTCTGTTCGGTAAATTTTACTCCAGGAGCTGCGAGGCTTGTTTTCAAGCTTCAGACTGAACTGAAGCAGCGGCTGCTGACGTCATTACGCTCTTGCATGATGCTGCGTTCAGGACAAGCATGGAAAACTCACCACTCTTATGCCAGTACGGTCGCAATGATGCATTTAGGTACCAAAATGGAATTGCGTGAACATTCACGTGGTGATTATGTAATACATCGAATCGATAATAAAAAATCTGCGTCGACAAATTTACATAATCGACGTCATCGATTATTTCAACTAATCGGTGCAGCCCTAATTTAATCTCAACTTTAAGCAGCTGCCAGGTCAGACAAGACAAATCTGATCACCGAGTAGATTATCCGTCGCCTCTCTGTTTACACGAAGAGAAAAAAAAACCTACGTGAAACCTTGTGCATCTTTCTCCTCGTCTATTTGAAGACCGTCAGTAAAATGTCTTTTAGCTGTGAAGTTAAAGATGTTTCTTCTCTGCTAATGTGACAATCATCAAAAACATTTTATAGTTTGTGAGCTTCAGGCAGAGAGTTACAGAGAAGTGGGAGGGTGAGAGCGATCAAGTCTAAACAAACAGGTCAAGCAGAGCAGAAATGAGCTGAAAAACAATGAGGTCATGGTTCTTTTTAAGAGCAAAGACAAGTCCTCCCACTGAAGCTGGACCATCTGAAAACAGACAGCAGCCTGCAATTAGGACAGAAACCAACAGAGAACCCAAAGACATCTCTTCAAAAGGACTTTCAATTGGTTAGAATATTGGATAAAAAGGAAGATTTACTTAAAAGAGACGATATCAGAAGATTTTGGGCCTGCTTGTCTTTTTAGTTGCTTTACACTGAATGAAAGTGTGCTGCTAAAGGAAAGCAGTTTCATGCTGCTTTAACAGCAACAGCATCACGTTATGATGGCTGAAATAACGAGAAAGATGTACCAWAATGTTCTTATGTGCTTAACTAATTCAGCTGGAAATGTCAGGTTTACAGAAGGTTCCTCGTGTTATGACAGGTGACACGCCTCTCCCATTGCATCATTAGAAAATACTTCCCACACACCAACACTGCCTGTTTTTATATGAATCCACATTTAAAGACTGATTAAGTGTCTTTATGTTCAAATGTTGCATGCAGAGCCAAAAAAAAGCAGAAGTCTGGTTTGACACCAGTTTCCAAGCAACGCAGAAGAAAAAGCAGAAGAGAAAATGAGACGGGGAAAAAAAACTTTTTGTTTTAATCTCCGATTCAGTTCATCTCTGCTCTGCAGGGTTTATCGGTTTGCCTGAAAGAGACAGAGCTTTTCTTTCTTTACGCTTTTATCACACACACCTGCAGCTTTACAGCCTTTGTGCCAAATGACGGCGCCTCTGTGGTATTCTGTCTGTAAATATGTGATGTCACAATGTGTGCGTGTGTGTGTGTGTGTGTGTGTGAGCTGTAACTGGGATAACGAGAGCATTGAGCTGTTTGTGCAGCATCATGCTACAGGCAGACTAAACACAGCTAACTGCATTAAACCTTCATTTATTTATGCCAAAATACTTTAAATAAGCTCTGAATGACTGAAGAGGTTGAAGATATTAGATCTAAAAACAAAACACAAATTATGTTTTGAACTGTTTAAAGCCTGTTGCCCAAGATCAAATTATTTTCAGTCTAAAAAACAACAACAACAACAACAACAACAACCATTAAAATATTAACACACAACAGGTTCCAAAATCCTAACATGATTGACTGATGAATTTAAATTTCTCATATGTCACACTTCTTTTTTGTTTTAAATATTCAACTGAATGTTTATAGATTTCATCTTTGAAACACAGCTTACTAAAAGTTTTTAGTGTTCACATTATTAATTCATTAAGAAATAAACTACAGTCTCCATTTGATCGACGCAGAACACACATTTATTATTTTAGAACCTGCATCTAAAAGCCACTTTACTCTCTGGAAAAAAATAAAAATTCCCATAAATATAAAGTGACCCTATAGATATTTTATTAATTTTTTGTTATTTTTCCTCTCCTCAGCAGTCCTGCCCCCTCCCTCAGACAGCGTGGCTTCCTGTTGAGTCCAGGGGGGAAGTGGAGATGGGACACACCTTTCCTCTCAGCATTCCTGCTCTGATGGGACCACACGAGCTGGTGTGAAACCACAGAAATGGACTTTAAAAGCTCACACCTTTCCTCAAACATTCTTCAGCTAATAGAAACAGAATCTGAAGTGGCCATTTCCAAAGATAACAGACTCCACAGGACAGAGCTATAAATGCACATCTGCCTGTATCCTAAATCCTGATCCACTTACAGCAACTTATCATCTTTATTTCATATTCTGACAGTTTTAATGGCTTTATTTGCACCTGCAGGACTCTGGGCTGACAAACAAAATGTTTCAAAATTTACTTCTCGTTCTTATAAACTAAGAAAACTCGTACTTTAAATAAGATTTAATGTACATTTTTATCACGTTTATACAAATAAATATTAAACTTTCACCAGGTTGGCTCAAATATAATTCCTATTAACTGCTTGGCTGAATTATTGATTTATACACTAATTTATTACATGTCCATCTTTATTAACCAAAGCAAAACAATCAGAGAACACCATCTGTCTTTGTGAGTTTAACACTAAACCCTTCTTATATTTCAGTACACAAAAAGAAAAAAGAAAAAGGGAAATAAGTTTATATAGACACAAAATTATTAAAATGATATGAAGTCAGCAGAGAAAATATTCATACAATTTAATACACTGCTATTTTATTAGGAACTCAAGTCATGTTGCATGTTTAATTATTTTTCCCCAGACAAAATAAAAATAGATTGAACATCTTTTACAAGAGTCCAGCCGTTAAAAAGTAGCCCAAAGCTAAAAGTTATCTAAGCTGTGGCTGAAAGCTAAAAGTAGCATAAGAGCTAAGCTGAAGCAGATTTCAGATATTAATACTTCTCATGAAATTGAAGAAATGAATGTATTTCTATGGAGAAATATTTGTTAATAAAGTTAAATATTTTGAAAATGATGAAAGTTACAAAAAAAACATTTCCTTGAAAAAACTGAATGTTTTGATTAGAAATGGCTAAAATAGCACAAGGTTTGCAGATGTATTAGCCAAAGAAATAAACAGGAAAACTGTGTGAGCATTGCATCAACACGATAAAAACATTTRAACCTCAGTGGAGCTCAGTCCAACTCTCAATAAAACCTTAACGTTAGAATAGAAACAAGAGCAAACTGGATTAGGACGAACCTTTTGTGTTTGCAAACCAGAACCTGCAGACTAAACTTTCTGGACCACAAGGAGACAGGAACCAGAGCTCAGCACAGTGATGGGAGCCAAAGTGGACCACACGTGGTTCTGCAGACCTGTCCGCACAACTTGGATCTACAGAACATCCAGTTTGGCCTGAACCCCACTCATGAGGCTGTGGGGAAACCACAACAAGCCTGTTTGTAAAGACCACCCAGAGATGTAGCTCGGCCCATTACCAGCAGCAACAAGAAGAGGGAGGAGGCTGTGAGGAAGACGTGTTGCTATTCAACTCTTTAAACTTCAACTCATCTGTAGATGAGCAAATTTAGACCTTCTTCCCACATGATGGCCRCCTTTTAAACACATCCTGCCGAGAGACTCCATCACTTCCTGAAACAGCTTTCATTCACTTCAGTCAAACTGCAGAACACCTCAGCTGTTAGAGCTGAAGTCACATTGTTGGAAAACTATTTGGTAACACTAGAATTGAGCAACAAAAAGCCTGTGCGTGTGTGTATTTAGTGAGTAAGCATGCGTTGTTAGGGATTATGAAACATGATGGTTGAAACAGAAGAAGACAGTAACAGAGACGGCACATAAGCTAATTGAAAACAGAAAAAGACTGCTGTGTATTGTGTGTGGCTACGTGTATTTAACGCAGCATTAGCACAAATAATCTGATGTGTATTTATATTATTTTCAGGTATTAAGCGACTGGATTGATAACAATCCTTTAACACACAAATCAATTCAAACTGTGCTGCATTAATTAACATAAGTAGGTCAGAAAAGTCTCCTATAAACACTTGGGTAAAACCAGCCATGTGGTTGACCTCAGTGGAAGCCACAACAACACGAAACACTTCACACAAAGGTTGAGCAATGAAAGCTAAAGAAAACAAACAGCAGCAGTAAAGGTGAGGACTTAAAGCAAAGTTCACATTGTCCTCACTGAGTCATAAATGAAACAACACCTTCGTCCTTATCTCAACTTGGCTACGGAATCCACCAAAACGTTTCTGACACTCCCACTGAAGCCACTTCACCAGGTTTGTAGGATGATTAAATGACGTGCTGACAGAGTCTCAAATTACCTGCTTCAGCCTCCGGGAGCTGGAGCTGTAAGGAAAACTTTAGGATGAGTGTCATAACCGATTCCTTACAATCAACTGTACTTTATGTTCCATCAGAACTCATTTGGTTGTTGTAAACAAAACAGATAAATGTTCTTTCACAAGAACTGTGTTGATTCATACGTAGTACCGAGAAGCTCAGTTTGGTCTTGCTGGACTGGTTTGTACGCCAAAATGCTAATAATGGATTTTTATCAGTTTAAGATGAAACTCGACAGCAGAGATGTATCTTTTGAAGTAAAGATAAAATTGAGAAGCGGCCATCTTGTTTTTTGTTCATTTTTCCTCACATTTAAACTAAAAATTTTTGTTAATATGTTTTTGTTTTTTTGCTTTTTTTAACAACTGAGACGACTGGAATCAAGTCCAAATAATTTCATTTGGTTTCAGGTGTTTGGGAAAAAATATATTTTTTTTATCTACTCTTTAGAAGAACAATATTTTGAGAAGCTCAAATTAGACATTCCTGATGTGAAACTTCATTCCCTAAAAATTTGTTTAGGGGTTAAACACTGGTTAATACCATATAAACTGCTTTGATTTTACTCTGTTGTGTGACGCTGGTGTAGATTCTCAGTCATCCAGGACCAGATCCCCCAAAAAGGTTTAGAAAGACAACTAAAAATCACTTCTAATTCTAATCTTTAGAGATATTTCGCTTCCCAAACAGAAAGCTTTCTCAAATTCAAAAAGCTGAGGAAGCCGATCTCACATCCATTGTTAACATAGTATTTTAAAGCTCTTAACTTTTAATCTCAGAGTATTCACAGGTTGCTGTAAAAGTAGTCTTGAATTACATAATGTCTCAGAGTACTGTTACTTGTTGCTGTGATATAAGAAGGAACAATGGGGATGTCAAAGGAAGGCGTGTCTGATTGGACAACAGGAAGGAGGGAAATGTTACCTGTGAGAGCTTTTAATGTGCAGCCAGAAGACGTCACTACAGAGGAAAACCCCTTTAGGGTCATAAATTACTGCAGTTAATCATCACACTGTCAGGAGGAAGACGGCAAAGATTAAGAGGTGGTGATTTTAAAAAAAATAATAATATTTTTTATTCAAGCTGCATTCCTACTCGAAGTTTTTGGTAATTGTCCTAATTTGAATCTTTTACTAAATATTTTTCCTAATTATAGCAGCTCACAAAAATGCTTGTAAACTGGGTCTAAATTTAAACAAGAAGTCCCCTCTAATTAAATAAATAAATTTCAGGTCCTGCTTTTTTAAAAACATGAAGCTCATTGCTTCCAGTTTACTGCAGACATTTTCATGACACCAAAAACAAAGTAAAAATGTGTTTTA
>NW_013952589.1:869369-873667 GCF_001266775.1 Austrofundulus limnaeus
ATTTTAACTAAAGTTGTATTTGGGAGGAAGAGGACATTGTTTACAGCTTTTCTAAAAAAAAAAAAATACACAGCTGAAATCTAAAAATATATCACCACAACACAAACTTTCATACAGGTGATCTTGTTCAAAAAGGGGAGAATCTTAAAACTTTCCGCTGGAGGTTTTCTCACTTTCTAAAGAGCTGCCTTCTAATTTCTCGTCGTTTCGACTCTCACTTTTGCACATCAAAGAGAGCAGCAGACCGCCGGAGAGCGGGCTGTGGTTTGAGATAATGGTGGTCTGGAGAACCCAGCCGGTTCAAACTGCTCCCAGATGAGCCGAAGACTTGGATGAGATGGAATCGCTCAACTCTGGTGGCAAACAGTACGCACTTTATTACTTGGACACAAAAATGCAGAAAGTCCTGATAATTTACCGCCAATACACGTTTTTCTGTTTGTTATCATGTTACATGTGGACTGTACGATATCAGGTTTTAGTCAGGGGGGGAAGTACTCAAATACCAATCCTGTGAGTTCAGCTACTTATCTGATGAACTTTAGTATCAGTGTAACGTTGATCTGCTGTTTGGAAAAATGAAACTAAATAAAGGTAAAGACACACTCCTGCTCTGAATCTTTAACTTTAATGCTTATTTTCTTTTAATTTCATGAACAAATTGAACTTGTTTTTGTTACAAATCAGGTTTTACCTCCCAGCTG
Source organism: Austrofundulus limnaeus (assembly GCF_001266775.1). Classification (NCBI taxonomy): domain Eukaryota; kingdom Metazoa; phylum Chordata; class Actinopteri; order Cyprinodontiformes; family Rivulidae; genus Austrofundulus; species Austrofundulus limnaeus. Next base: position 870,074 of record NW_013952589.1, read on the forward strand.
GAACCCTTTGACCCACCAGCCTGTGGTGTTTGGGTGAGAAGCCACCTGCTCATGGAGTTTAGATGGAAATCTTACAGTAGATGGTCTGTTTGAGGCAGCTGGTTGTGTGATTCATCACCCTCGACAAGCTTTGTTAGCGGTGACCGGCCGCGCAGGGCTGACCGAGTTTAGTTACGGCTGCAGATAATTATTAATGTCATTGTTGATTAATCTGAATATAAACTCTCCAGGCAGCAGCTTCTTCTCCAGAAGCCAAAAATCTAAAAGTAATTATCTCAAATTTAAGATTTCAAAGTGGCCGTTTCTGTAGTTTAATTTAAAAATTACCATTTTTTTCCAGGATGAATGGAAGGTAGATCTTTCATCACAAACTAATCAGCCTCAGCTTCCTTTATAACGGAGCACAAAGCTGCGTCTGAAAGGCAGCACACATGGTCATCAAGAAAAAATAATTCCTGTGGGGTTAGCTTCTTTATTTTTAGGCAGGTAAATGGAAATAATTGTTGCAATATTGTAAAAATGATAGTGGTCAACTAATGGCATTACAATAATAATAATAATAACAGCTCAATGCAAAGTGTAAAAATAAAGGCTCATTGAAAAAGCAATGTTCCACATCCAGTTTCTATATTGGAAAGAGTTGCTTTGGTAAAAAACACAAAAATATCAAGCAAACAAACACTTAAATATAAGCTGCTTAATGCTGAATTACCAGGTGGGAAAATGATGCAGTAGCAGCTGCTACAACAAGTTTACCGTTAGCCCACAATTTGTATTTTTAAAAGTTATTCACGTCTTTCTAATGATCGTTTAACATAGGTTTGAAGAAATAAAACAGTTATTTTGAAACTGTATTTTTTTTAAATGAAAATCAAAAAAATAAAAATAAATAAAGTGTGTAAAATTAGCTGCCCTGAATTCTAAAAATCTATCATATAAAAATGTGTCACCTTAATAAATTAAAACTTCTGCTCTGATCTGTACATCAGATTTAGCAGCTAGATGTTGTCTCTGAGATGCTTTAGAAAAGTCTTTTAGGCTTTGATAACAAGAACCTACACACCAATTTTCACTTCTTCACCACACACACACACACACACACACACACATACACACACACACACACACACTAAAATATCGATACATCGATATATATCGATATTTCATTTCCCGGTACTATATCAATTTTCTAAAGCCCTGTATCGATTTTTAATTAAGGTTTAAAATGTCAACTTTCTTGCCAATGATTAATTTTTATGTTGTAGTTCAGCCTCTGACCACTAGTTGGCAGCAGTGAGCCAGCCATTTGGCTCCTCTCTACTCCTAAGGAGCCAGAGAGTAACGGTAGCATTAGCATGGTGACTAAACATTAGCTTCATGCTCTGATAGCTGAATCTGAGCAGAAAAGGTCGACACCCTCTGCCTTCTAAGCTGAGGTAAGGTTACGAACAGTTCCTTATTAGTCAGAATGTCTGTATTTTAAGCCAAATTGAAGTGTCTCGTCCAGGGCGCTCTTTTTCCGACTGTAGTCAGCTGTCACGTTACAGAAGACTAGACAGGCATGCCTCAAGCTTAGGGGGTGTTGTGCGAAATCCAGGTCCCCTGTGAAAGAAAATCTGTTCCCCTTGTGTCWGGAGGGCACACTGCAGCCAGAAAGGCAGATCTGACCATTTTCACAGCGTTTCTGATTAATTTCTCATTAAAAGGACTCACATAATCTTGTCAAGGTAACTTTCAGTTACCTTAACATCAGCTGCTGTTAAGAAAAAGACTCTAAAATGAATAAATAAATAAAATTGCCGTTTTTAAATCACAGAATGAGTCCTTATCAGTCCTTTTCCAACTTTTCTCATGTTCTCTTTAATCTCATTATTTATCAGTCAGCCACCAAACACTGTCTTCCAACACATTGTGTGTATTTATAATTTTTTTATTGCTGRTACAAGAACCAAGTATTTCAGTTGTTTAAAATAAACTGTTCCTCCTCTGTAACATGGGAACAAAATAATTTACCTCCAAATCTTTAACTGTGTTAATTACTCTCATCATAAACAACAAATTCTGAAGATTTGGGAAAATTTGCTCTTTAATGGCCAAAGTTGCCTGGATGGAACCAAATATTATTTAGGCTTGTAAGCTACAGTTTGCAATGTTTCAATTAAAGAAAATTAATTGTCTCACCGCATCTTTAATTTTGTCCAGCTGTAGACTCTAGGTCTCTGTCCAGTCAGAGCCAGGCATTGTGTAGTTGGTGCTTTTAATCAGTTTTCAGTTCAATTAATTCAATCCAAGTCTATGGAACAGTCACAAAATGTCACCAAAATCACTCTGTCCCTCTAAAATCGTTCAGAAAATCTAATCAGATCGTATCGTTAGCTGAATTTCGTGATATATATATCGTATCGTGAGTAGAATATCGAATATCGTATCGTGAGATTAGTGTCTCACTACAGCTCTAACACACACACACACACCTGACCAGTRTTTTCTCTTCTCCATGATGCAGGTAGCTCCTTTCAAAAGCCAATTTATCTTATTACACAACACAATAGGCTGCTGTGTTAATGTGTGTCTGTTTCCAGGCTTAAGAGCACTCTGGTTCTGTTTGAAGAGATAGCGAGAGCCACACAATGGAGAACAAAAATCACTCAYGGTATGTTCTGCAGAAAACTGGGAACATAAAAGGTGAGTCCAATAAAAATCTTTATTTATAGAACCTGCAGTCGGTTAATGAAAAATGTACTGCAAAACACAACGCTGCCATGGAGCTTCTAAACTAAATTAGACATAAATGAAAGCTTTAAAACAAAAACAACACAGCTGATTTTTTTAATCTCCGCTTTAGACTTAATGCAATAGAGCAGGTACTGACTTTATAATAAAAACCACTTTAAAAATAATTCATCATGAGAATAATATCTAATAAATCTACATCCATCAGTTACTCAAAAGCATAATTATCATCCAGATGGTGGCTCCTAAACACAATCTGTAGGACTAGACCAGGGCTGGGCAATCCTGGTCCTCGAGGGCCRCAGCCCTACAGGTTTTATGTTTTTTCCCTGCTCCAACACACCTGATTCAGACATTAAATTTACCTCTTCCAAGTTCTACAGTATGGAGGACCCAAACTGACATAACTAGAAAAAACAGCAGAAATATATAAATGGACCAATAAATCAATTCAATTAAAAATGTGTCAATTAAATTAAAAAGGAGAGCTTTTCCTCACGTTTTATAATTTAACTGATCTTCATATTTATTTTTCCTATATTTTAGGGGTGCAACAATACATGTACCCACGAACAATGCTTTAAGTTCAATACACACTTACTGTATATCGACAATACAGATTTTTAAAATTTACTTTATCAACTTGTCTTCTGAAGATGCTCTGTGTTAAAGGATCAGTGGATCTGTGTTCGACTACTCCACCTAGGCTGTATTGTCGAGCACAGATCCACTGAGAAACTTGCTGTTTCAGCAACATTTAATTTAAAAACTGTACTTTTGAGGTTAAACAAATGTTCAGATCTCATTTCAATAAAGTACAAGTTATGAAGGGTATGGACATTTTATTTATTTATTTATTTA
>NW_013952589.1:873842-876266 GCF_001266775.1 Austrofundulus limnaeus
CTTTAAGTGTCTTTTTTTATTTCTTAGTCAATTTATATATTTCCGCTTTTATTTTTAATTATGTCAGTTTTGGTCCTCCATACTGCAGAAGCCTGATGATCACCCATTCATTCAAATCAGGTGTGTTTGATCAGAGAAAAAAATAAAACATGCAGGGCTGCGGCCCTCGAGGACCAGGTTTGCCCACCCCTGGACTAGACTGTCAACTGGATTTATATTTAATATTGATTTTTAAAAAAGTATGCATAGTTTAACAGGCTATAAGTTTAATGGAAATTAAAGTGTGTGGCCTTTAGAACTATTCAAACATAGCAAAGGAAACTGGAAAAGAAGAAACTGCAGTGCTAAACCAGGCACTGGTAATAAAACATTATCACAAGATTTAAGCTACAACATTAAAAACATGCGAGTTAGAAGAGTGGTACRTTTTAAAAACTGAYGTTGAGTTTTTAATAAATGTGATCAAACAGCCTTCACTTTTTCCAGTCCTTGTTCTTCTTTTATGTTTGTGTCCCCTCAGAGCAGCCAAAACAATATAAGATGTGGGCAAAACAATTTTCAGTGCCATTCAGGGTGAAGGTGGCAGAAAGTCCCTGGATGGTTTCATTGTTTCACTCTTTAGACTTGGCTTAAAAGATCAGGTTTATGATTCAAACTGTCCTAGCTTCACTTGACAATACAAACCAAATTTAGCCTCATCTGGAAAGCCAACTTTAATTTAAAAGCATTTATCATCCAATAATGACGACATACAGATATGCATCTCTGCTGTCTAATCATCTTCAAAAGCAGGGCACTGGAACACAAATCAGAGATTAAAACAGCTGAATCTACAGCCTGTTTTAAAGTAAAACAACAACACAAGTCAAGGTTTCAGCAAACAGGACCCAGATCTGAGAACAGAGAGGAAGCGAGGGCCGTGGAAACAAGAAAACAGGCTGAGGTTGGACAGAGGAAGGAAATCTAGGGAGCAAAAACATGTGAGAAAGGATGGATTTGGATTCAGAAACACACGGGGACAGGAAAGAGCACGTGTGGTTTAACAAAGACTGCTTTTCAGTAAAAACAAGCTGGTTCAGCTGCTACAGAAAATGTGACACCTCAGCTCTTATGATAGCAGTTTTAGACAAGAAGCCCAAAACACAMAGCTAATTACAATTTTTACTCTCAAACAGGAGTATATACATGCAAACTAACTACAGATATTTTTACAAGTTTGTATCTTTTCTGTTTTTATGAAAGATTTAAAATAAATGTGATTAAAAGGTCTCCAATGCATTGTGACAAGTATGATAGTTAGTGAGACTGTAAAGCTGCAAGTGGGAGCGATAAGATCTGCMTTTATGAACACCACTGGCAGTCAGTCTGTCTGACATGCCCTTGGAGATAAAAGCTAAAGGCCAGTTTTCCCACAGCAACAGTCAAGGAAGGTAAAAGCCAAACACAGCGTGACTCTTTTCACATGGGATTACAAAGAAATTCCTCAGCTAATTTAATCGTAAAWGAACCAAAAGCTGGAGTTCACGCGAAGCACAAAGACAGGTCTAACAGGACGCATGAGGCTACGGCCACTGCTAACAAACAGGAAGGAGCCGACTGAAAATACAATCTACACCTGAAGAGGATGGCAGGGTGCGGCCAGGTACAGACACACAACCATAAATCTATCGCAGTGGAACTGATAAACAGCACACAAACATGTCAGTCCTCTTGGATCATATGTGAGACAAACAGTTCTGATTAGAAAGCAAACCATGTGCACACATGCTTATCAGTTCCTGTTTAAGAGTACTTGGTTTTTAGCAGAAGACTTTGGCTGATTTTCCCCACTTATTTTCACTTCAACTGTGTACTTGAAGATGAAATCATAATGTGTTGTGTGGTTTTAAAAAAAGCACAAGCTCTAAAAACATCTACAGAAGAGAACAGTCTTTTGAAAAATATGAAAAAAACAAAACAAAACAAAAAAAAACCCCTGACAGAAGATACGAGAGATGCTTCTTTTTTAATATAAAATTGCTTTCTTGGTGCTAAAACACTACTTTATTTGTCAAACAGTTATCTTTGTGTCTTTTTAATGATTCACCACTTAGAACAAATTGTGCCTTTGTGACAGAATAATGGCTAAGTGCTGAGAGATGCAAGTTAAAATTGCTTCCTTGCCAAACTGTTCGTTCCTTTGGTTCAGGAGCCTTTTTAGGACTGAATGATTATCAGTCAGAATTTAGTGAACAAACATACAAAATAAAAGCACCACTCTGAAAAGGTCTTAGACAGAAAATTAGTGAAAAGCAGCTTTAAACAACTTTAAATTAGGGATGGACAGATTTCCTTAATTTTGAGAGATCAGCCAAGATCAGTGGAAAAGATCGGCTTCTCATCTACCTCCACAAAATCTGAAAAATCTGCCACTATATATATATA
>NW_013952589.1:876626-885520 GCF_001266775.1 Austrofundulus limnaeus
GTTCATAATTAATATAAATAAATTACAAGTTAAAAGGGGCATGGAAATTTCTTTTTTGTATCGAAAAAATATCGAAATGAACCGCGAATTTCCTGTATCGTTGCACCCCTAATATTATTTATTTATTTAATCGGGCTAAATCAGAACTGGCAGTTAAGACTTCTAAAATAATCGGCCAGAAAACTGCAATCAGTGCACCCCTGCTTTAAATGACTTTCAGAAAGCCTAAAGAACTACTAATTTGGTCCACTTTAGAAGATCAGTCTGAATTTAGCTTTTAATAGAGTTGATCTAAGTTGTGGTCAGCTTAAACTTTGTGTTAATAACAGTGACTGATCTGAAACACAAGACAACCACTGTCAAAGACAATTGGATTAACTGTTTTGTGGAAAGACAAAGTCATTCATCCTGCAGCATCCAGCAGCATTAAGGGTGTAAGCTTTAAGTCACAGATTTCCAGGCGGATTGCAGATCTAAATAAGATTATTGTGCTCAGTGTAGGGGGTCTCTGCAGCAACATGGCTCCTGACATCCACCGCACAGTAAGCCTACAGTCTGCGAGGACCATCTGAATAAAAGATGAGCTGCTTCAGCTGTCCACTGCGTATGTGTGGAGGCAATGATGGGGGGTTGGGTGGGATTACCCTGGGGTGTTTCTTCATGTGACACACAGACCCACTGGTCAGTGTGACATTTCCCCGACAGAAACCACCATTCACACTCTGAAGCAGCGCTCGTGCATGTGTGTGGACGGGGARTGGGTTTAAAAGCCCGCTTCAGGCTACAGATAAATCCTCCTCTGACAGACGTGTCTCTGGTTGAACATYCAGGACGTGTTCACTACCTGTCAGTCTTTGTGTTTCAGTTCGTCCTCCTCTCCTCTGTTTCCACACAGCTTTATTAAACTCCACTATCTCCTTCACAGCAACGTCTCCTGATGACAAATATCTCCTATCTCCACCGAGCCACTCTCAAGTAAATCCAATAAATAGCCAGGCTTTATATTGCTGTTATTTGTGTGGCAACTGCAACAACTCGTGATAAAGAACTGGACTGCACTGCACTCAAACTAACCTCCACACTTCCTCATTTACACAAACACAAGCAGAAAAAGCACAGCAAACTCTATGTAAAAGCGTAGATGCATGTATCGTTGCTATTTGTGCTTTCAGCAAAAGAAAATCTAATTTAAATATATAATTTCGGCCACTAAACATTATTTTTACCATTAATTTGCGCTTTTTGAAACTGCTGGTTTGGTTCAGAGCACCTACAATGTTACTCTTTAGTAAAATAATTTCATATTTACCAAAAAATAATCTAACCTTTCTTAGTTTGTGCCAKAAACTTGAACAAAACTGGGATTTCAGGAACCTTTACCAAAAAATGTGCATGTAAAAATATCCAAGAATCCCAAATAGAGCTCCCTTTTGGTTGAATACTCAAAATAATAACCCATTTAATCCACTGATAGTCACGTAATTTACTTCTTAAAGTGGCAAACGATTCTCATTTGGACTTAAACAAGCATTTAAGCTCCAGTTCATAGAAATAATCAATTACAGCTTAAAACTATGTAAATATAACCAAGTTGTAAATATATACACACAGCTACCCTCTCAATAACCTTTTATTTTGCAGCTACCAGTAATTTCATACAGCAGTGCCACATATTTTCCCTAAGGGGCAGGTCTCCTCTCCAGTTGTAATTAACTGCTGGCATGTGGGAAACCAGCACAGCAGTCAGGGCTGCATTTCATGTCTAAATCCACAGTTTAAGGTCACATAAACCACGCTGCAGCACTTGCATGGGCCACAACAGTGTCAGGACTGAAGGTCTATGAGACAGTGAAGGGTCGTGCATTTCACACAGACACAAGTGGGCAGAGAGGATGAATAGCTCAGTTCTACAGTGTGCCGAGTTTTCAAGGCGAGGAACAGACCAKCTGTGTTTTCAGGACTGAAATACTCTGTGAGGATGAAGAGTGACACTTGAGAACTGTGACAGGCTAGTATTTAGTGAAGGACACGAAGAGTGATCTAACTTTAGTGGATTTACAGAAGCCAAATGTCAACAACACTACAAGACCTGTTTCAGTCTGCAAGCCTGCACAGCTGTATTCTGAGCATTTAATTGATTATTCCGAATTAATTTAAGAGTTTATTTTTCCTTCATAGTTTCAAAAATTGACATAACTTGTTTGCAACTTTAGACCATTATTGTCAAACTGTGTTGAAACTAAACCTGCAGCAAAAACGGGAAAAACGAGGTTGTTATAAAATCCTGCACAACTTGCCTCAACACCTGCCAAACTCCACTGACATTTCTGAGAATTTATGCATTTAAGCTCATGGGCGAGTCCGTGAGAAAAGCAAAAACAAGACTCTTTAAACTGATCAAATCTCTAAGAATTTTYACACATTTCGGCAAAGTAAAAACAATAAAAAATTAAAAATTACAAAATTTTAAGTTTTATTAAATATTTCTTTTCGTTTGTTGGCTGGCTTGACATCAGTGACACAACAGGTGAATCGTTTTTTAAAGTGAGTCTATTTATAAGGTTTTACTGACAGAGACCGACTGTTGTTAAATTACTTACCTTGATCTCTGTGACTTTTCCGGAAGGTTTTTTGAAGAAAGAGGTCCTGGCCGTGAAAAAGTACTCTTCAGAGTCGTCCTCTAAGCTGCTGTAGCCACTGCTCATCGTGCTGTTCCACGTCATTTGCGGAAAAGAATTCCTCGACTCATTAAAACTTCCCCAAACGACGCAGCTGTTAGCGACAAAAACAATCTCCAGACACGGCAATGACTCAAAGCTGCGCGTGTTTCTGTCCACGGCGCCACAGGTTTGCTGTATGGGAGGATCTCCTCCTTTAAATCCGCTCAACTGTCTCCCGGTCGTCTCCCTTCCTCTTATCCGGTCTCTCGCCAAACTCCACCGGCATGTCCAAAAATTCTTTCAAAAACTTCCACGTTTTTATTAAAAAACCCAAAATGTCCACTTTGAGGAAGTAGGACTTTCTTAAACTAGAAACAATTAATAAATTTTAAAATAAGTTGCCGAATAATCCCATTAGGTGGTCCCTGCACGCGACGTCTTCCTGTTTGACTGTTGAACATGAAGTGACAAGCGGCCAGCTACAGTATGACTCCGCCCATTACAAACCCGACCGACCAATCACCTGCCGTAACATATATTTAACCCGCCTAATACAACGGGACAACCAATCAGCACGTTGATAGCAAGTTTGAGTTTTAGAGATTATAATTAAACTTATAAAATAAACTTCAAGCTAATCAAATAGTTTTTTTTATGTCATAGCATCGCTTTGAGTCTCCCTGTTTTAGGCAAACACCTTAATAGGAACTACCTTTCTAAATTTACTCATGCCTAAATGATTTACAGGAACTTTTACAAGTTCTAATAACTTTTTTACTTAATACCCTAATACTGTTTTACCCTTCAGGTGTTTCTCCTTTCATATTTTTTTTTCTTCTCTGTGAAATTGAGACTGAGCCCTTGAGCTGTTTACTGATTCTTGGTTTGTTTCTACTCTGTCTCTAATTCACTCAGCAAACCTGAGAAGAGACTTCGGGCAAGAAGAGGCTCTCAGACAGCTTTCATGTCCATTCTACCACTAGTTCAGTGTTCTGTCGCAAGTAATCCCACTCCAGACACGAGTGGACGCAAGACTGAAAAGAAATGTTAACGGGCTTAAAGCCGTATGATATCTCCAGTAACTGAGATGTTCTGTAGCGCTGCAAATGCATGATTAAGACAGTGGAAGGCTTTGAGTGAAATAAAAAGTCTTTATGTGTTGAAAGAAGTTATGTTTTTGGTGGAGAGATGCACCCTTTACCATGAAGACAGGACTGGAGTTTAGCAAAGAAAACACCTTAAAATTTCAAAATGTTTGTGTACAATCTGTCTGCTTATTGAAAGTTGACACCAGTTTTTCTGGATAAAAAGTTCTTAAAACATCAGATCACTTTATGAAAAGGTCTTTCATAATTTTCAATGCAACATCTGCCCTTATGTACAGAATTAAACACAATTTTAAGAGTATTAGATTCTCTCAAGTCCACTAAATCCATCAAATATCTCTATAGAAATAAGAAATGTGACTTTCTGATAACACTGTCATCAGCAAAACACTTAAAACATTCATTGGATATAAACCAAGACAGTCGTCAATCTCCCGTTTCTAAAAATGCTAAACAATAAGTTGTAATATAGGTTTTAAAAGGTATGTCCTTCCTTACAATTGTTAAAAAGAATAAAAAACTGTAAAACTTTTTAATTCCGCTAAAAATTTGGGCATCTTGACAAAAAGGTCAAATATTGACCTCTTGTGGTCAATAGAGGAACTGCATATTTTGTTACTTGAGCATGGGCTTCATTTCTCAGACACAAAGTCTGTTTGTGTCGCAGACAGAAAGATCTGTATAGCTGTAAACACTCAGTTATTAAAAACACCATTTATAAATTTGCGCGCAGAAAATTACTGAATACAAAACAAACTTAGGTGAATGTATAAAAACGCAATACTTACAAGGTGCGTAATAAATACACACCTACTTCTCATTCAGTATGTACCAAATACCTTCTGAATACTGGGTATGTACCAGGCAGTATTTTTATATGCCTTTATAAACATTTGTATCACGTTTAGTTAAACGTGAGCCTCTTGACTCAACAGGCACAGGGTTAAAATATGTTTATTGGGATTTATTTATTTATTTATTTATTTATTTATTTATTTATTTATTTATTTATTTAGATTTCATTAAGGGCTAAGTTCTTATTTTATATGTTAATTAAAAATTATATTATATCTTCTTAACTGGTATTTTCCCTAAAACACAAAACCTTGATGCCATGTGCTTTTAATACACATTACTACAGAATCAGCAAGTTTTGAATACTCTCAGCCAACATGTTGTCATCGTTCTGTGTAATAAAACAGAGGCGAGTATAAAAAAATCTAAGAATGTTATACATCATGTTTACTCCAGAAGCATCTTGACTGCAGAGTTTATGTGACTGTAAAACGGATCAAGGAATCATTTAAACTGCAGCAGGTTTGTGAAAACACTTTCTATTCCCGTTTTTATGGGKTAACATTTGGTTATTGTTAACTAAACTGGGGCAAATTAAAAGCATGCTCTGGTTTCAGTTACTCCAAGAAACTCACAGTCTGTACTGAACGTGACGCTAAGGAGCTTTAACACAATACTGTTCATGTAACAGCCCACCCAGCTGCAAGAAACACCGCAAATATCAGCCAAGCTGGTTCAGCTGCAGGCTTGACTGTATGGTCCATCTGCATCCAATCAAGCCTAACCCCCACACACACCTAAATATGTTATGCACACACAACAGCAGTAACAACCATCAAACACACAGGGAAAACTTTGGACACAAAAGTTCACAAAAGCTCTAATTTAARGTCAGGTTATACAGTATAAATGGCCGGTAAATGAATGGAAGTCAACGCAAAGTCCCCATGAGGATAGAAGAGCAAACGTGTATGTGTTGTCCCTTGTTTTAATCTGCTGCCCAGTCAAGTTGGCCTGGAGCCAGTCTGGTCAAACATTACCGGAATTCCAGTTCAGACGGCTTCTCGCTAACTGAGTCTGAGCCGAGGTTCAAGCACCGAAACGTGATTCATTTATGAATTATAACGAGTCGATCAAACCGGTGACTCAGCTGGCATTTTTTAAATTAATTTATGTCATTCTAACAACAATTAAGACAATACAAATAATAATGTGTCAAAAAAACACACAACACAACATGTTCAAATGAAAGGGAGCAGAAAGAAGAAAAAAATCTTGTAACATCTGCCCCTATTTTAATATATACTGTATATATCTACAAAACATTCAACATGCAGAAATTAAACTTAACTTTCACAGTATAACAAAATAATCAACAAAACAACATCACAACAGAAATATGAATTTCAACCAATACCATGTTCATATCTCATTAAAAAAAACATTTAAGCTTTCTACCAAATGAGTAAATTGTTCCAGCATTTTTAAGCTCATTGTCCAAGTTGTTCCACAGTTTAATTCCTCGAACAGAGGTGCATCTCTCCCTTAAATTTGGTTTAATTTTTGGTTTCACAAACATTTCAAGTCCCTTCAAATTATAAACACTATCCCTCTTAACTAAGTTGGATTGTATATTAGGTGGCAATACTTTTTTATGAGCCTTATACATAATCAACAGAGTCCTATAATCTASCAATTCCCCAAATTTCAACAGTTCCAATTTAGGGTGATAGTAGTGCTTTCTTGTTACAATTCTCACCGCACGTTTTTGCAAAATAAAGTGTATTTGTAAATGTTTTACACGCACTGCCCCAGACCTCAACACAACAGGTCAAATGTGGCACAACTATAGCATTATATAAGTAATGCATTATTATTAAATATGTCTTTGGCTTTATACAATACTGCAATTGAATTTGCAATTTTAGTTCTTAAGTAGTTAATATGGGGTCTCCATGTCAGATTTTCATCAATAATAACCCCCAAAAACCTCACTTCACTAACCCTGGAAATAACACCACCAATTTTAAATGAAACATATACTTTTAATTTCTTTTTAGTAAATATCATATAGTTGGTCTTGTCTAAATTAAGTGATAATTTATTTAACATAAACCATTCTTATATTTTTACAAAATCTGATTGTATCGTTGTAAACATGTGATTTGGATCATTACCTTAACAAATGAAATTAGTGTCATCTATAAAGAAGACACACCTGAACAACCTTGACACATTTACCAAGTCATTAACATATAAAAAAACAATTTAGGACCAAGCACAGAGTCCTGTGGGACACCGCAAGTAATTACATCAAAAACCGAATGTACATCATTTATTTGTACAATTCTTTCTTATTTGACAAATAACTTGACACCCATTGCGAAGCCAAACCTCTCTCACCATATTTGTTTAATTTGCTGATAAAAATGCTGTGGTCAATAGTGTCAAAGGCTTTCTTTAAATCAATATTCACAGTAACAAATTTTCCTTTGATCCACAGCAGTAGTTATCAGTTCAATCAAATCAACAAGTGCTGAAGACATTGAATGGTGAGTTCTGAAACCATATTGACCTATCAATAAAGCAATCCAATCTAATCACAATCTCTCCAAAATTTTAGAAAATTGTGGCAACAAAGAAATGGGCCTATAATTAGAATTTTTTTCACCACTTTTATAAAGAGGGATTACTTTGGCTACCTTCATGCCTCCAGGAAATATACCAGTTGAAAAGGACAAATTACATTTGTAAAAGGTTCAATGGTAATCATTATCACCTTTATAAGGGACATATCCACATCCAACCAATCCTTTGACCTTTTATCAGAAAAACATTTAACCACATTCAATATTTCTTCTGTATTAGTTTTTTTAAATAAAAAATAACTATTAGTACAACCCTTCAAGGTATTTACCACATTAACATTATCATTTACATTGGGTATTTCAGCAGCCAGACTTGGGCCAACATTCACAAAACAATTATTGAATTCATTAACAGTTTCGTTTTGATCATAAATATCCTCGTCATCCTTTACAAAATATTGTGAAACACTTGTTTTTACCTTATTTTTCAAGACATCATTCATTATTCGCCATGTAGCTTTCATGTCATTATGGTTTTTCTCTAGTAAATCACTGAAGTACTTCATATTTTGCTTTCTAATCATCCATATCAATTTCTTTTTGTACTTTTTATATTTCTCCTCAGATTCTTTGGTTCTTGACTTCAAAAATCATGTATACAAATTCTTCTTTTTTTTACAAGCATTTCTCAATCCTTTTGTCATCCAAGGTTTATTTATGCTAGATGACTTATTATTAATATTGAGCTTAGAGTTTTTTTCATATAACGCTCCTAAAATATTCATAAAAGTATCATATGCACCATTTACATCTGCAACATATACTTCACTCCAGTTTTGTTTTTAATCACTTATTAGATTATCCAAGGCTATTTTAGATGTGTTAATGTTTTTCATGAACAAATTTGTGTATCATTTTGTAAATAATTGCAAATCATGAAAAATGGAAGATGATCAMTTATATCAGTTATCAAAATACCTCCCATCATTTCCGCATCGATTTTATTAGTAAAGATATTATCAATTATTGTTGCACTGTTGGTGTTATGATGATGTGAAAGGAGTTCAAAACAACAACCAAACAACGAGAAAGTTTTAACAGTTCAAGAATGGACTGAATGAATTAAAGCTCTCTGGCTGTATTCCAGACAGAGGTGTCACACATGCCGCAACGTCCGGTGGTGATGATATCACCGTAGTTTAATCTGAATCTGGGAACGTGTTTGTTGGTCAAAAGCCGTTGGTCAGAGAGCGAGGAGGTACCGATAAGGGGCGAGACAAAGATCCTTAGTCCAGAGTCCAGAGCAAGGGTTCGAAGCGTTTGGTCAGAGAACGAGAAGGTACTGATGAGAGGCGAGGCAAGAGGCAAGGGTCCAAGGTCCAGAAACGAGGTCGTGGGAAACAAGGCAAGACGAGGCATGGGGAAAAAAATAACGCTGGCGAATCTACTAGGCAAGGCTCTTCGATAATCTGGCATCAAACAAGGGGAGAGCCTGGGTTTAAATACTGGAGACCACAGGTGAGTGAGATAATCATCATTACTAACTGGAGGAGTGATGTGACAGAGAAGCTGTGACGGGCAGAGCAGAGCATGAATCATGACAGTTGGATGTAATTCTGGTGGGTTTTGATATGAGTGGGTAAAGGTTTAAACTGTGCATTGCATTTACACTCACCGGCCACTTTATTAGGTACACCACGCTAGTAACGGGTTGGACCCCCTTTTGCCTTCAGAACTGCCTCAAT
>NW_013952589.1:886440-903285 GCF_001266775.1 Austrofundulus limnaeus
CCTTTCTTCCCCATACTGATGCTCGGTTTGAACTGCAGGAGATTGTCTTGACCATGTCTACATGCCTAAATGCACTGAGTTGCCTCCATGTGATTGGCTGATTAGAAATTAAGTGTTAACGAGCAGTTGGACAGGTGTAACTACTAAAGTGGCCGGTGAGTGTATAAATGTTCCAATATTATTTGTGTCTGTTCTATTGCACAAATCAATGTTAAAATCACCACAGAAAAAGAATGTTTGCTTATAACTTCCTTCAAGGACATTCACAATTTTTTTTGGTGAGTGCATCAATATTTGAATCCGGTGGTCGATATACACAACTAATTACAAAGTTTTTGGAGTTTTTATTGATTATTTCAATAGTTATTACTTCCAAAATATCGTCCCCTGTCATAGACATTGATTTATTTTCTTTACATTTAATTCCATTGTTGACAAGAGAAACTCCTCCTCCCCTTTTGTGATCACGTTTTATATATTATAAATCATACCCTTCAATACAAATATTGTCAATATTAAAAGCATTGAGCCAAGTCTCAGATAGTGCAATGACTGAAAAAGGTCTTTTTAATTGCTTTAAGTAATCAGTTATTTTGATTAAATTTGCATTTAAACTTCTACAATTAAAATGTATAATTGAAAAACCTCCATCCATTACCTCTAATTTTATAAACTGATCCAGAATCTTGAATCACTGGAAAAAAGTTAGAATCAATTATATCATCAAGAGTATGAATTTTATTTTCTAAATTTCCATGTTTAATCATGTTTAGGTGTAGATCATTTTCAGTAGCCTTCCAGTTCTTGCAGCTCTTTAATTAGTTTTGCTTGTGATTCTTGTTTTGCTTTAATCCAAACATAACCATTCCTAGTCCAGGTTGAGAAATTTTTTTTCTGTTTTCTTAATAGCCATGCTTCACATGCAATATTGCCTTTTTTTTTTTTTTTGGTTAGATTTTCACTGATACAGACATTTGATCCCTTAAGTTTTCTAGCTTGCATAATGAGATTATTTCTAGATTTTGTACTAACAAATTTAATGACTATTGTTGATTTTTGCTTGTTTGATCTATTTGGAAGTGTGTGACAGGTGGAAATGTCGTCATGATTTAAAGAAATGTCTTTAGATTGCAAGAAGGAAACCAACTGATCCTCTATGGTGAGCTGTTCTTCCTGACAGGAATCAACTCCTTCTCCAGCCACGACCTTTGCATATGAGCGGACCTTCACATCCAGTCCAGTGATTAATAAGTCATTTAGTTCCAATTCATTCACTCTTTGTTCCAGTTGGGTGATCTTTTTGTCTTTGTCATTTACTTGACTTTTCAGTTGTTTAATTTCATCCATCAACCCAATAAAAAGGTTTTGTTAYTTGTCTTGTTGTTTGGAAATCTTAGATAGCTCAGCACTCATGAAGTTTAATGATCTCTTAATTTCCTCCATATCATCTGAACCAGAGATTCACCCCATCGACCTCTCACACGAGGCATAACTCACCCAATTTCCGCRGCTCAAAACCCATGCAGTCTCAAGCCCGCAGTCAGGCGATAAAATAATCCATGCCCAACAGCACAATCTCGGTTACACAGTCGGCGGGTCCACTACACCAAGCCCGACAATCCACTGAATCTAAAACCCATGTGGTCCAAAGTGCGGCCAGTCAGTCATTTAGACAAACCAGTTCCAGTTATCGAATGCACCTCTGTGGTTACAAAATGTTGTCCTRCCTCTTAAATTCCCATTTGAAGCCGCCCCACAGGAATCTGGCTTCTCCGAAACACTCATTAATCTAAAGCTTCGCTGCACACAGGAGGAAATTAACAGAAAACATCTGAACCTCTAAGGTTAGAAACATTATCTAATTCTAATTTAACTTTAAAGGAAAATAACACTTTTGTCTAAATGCGAAAAGCAAGGAAAATATGACAGTTTCAATGATCACACACTAATGGTTGCTAAAAAGATTTAAATACTACAACAGCTTCCTGGAGGAGACAGACAGACAGAGAAGTTTTGATGCAGGGGATGGTTGGATGACAGATGACCTGAGTGAAGTTACACATTTCATACATTCCTCCTCTGACACAACCTATTATGTTTCCAGCAGACAGCCTGCAGCACGGCTCAGACAGAGATTTATGTGCAGTTTTTCCTTTGTTGCTTCTTGAAGACGTATTCTCTGTCATTCTTCAGGCCTGATGAAAGGTTTAGGGTGCAGCTGAGACTTCAGGGGTCGTTGACGTCACACGCGTCACTGGTTTCTCCTCYGAGTCATTTGGGGACGCTGTCGCTTGTGAATGGATTACTAAGCTGGTCAGCACGTCAGGGGGTTGAGAGCTTCCAAAAGGGTCCACGTCGTTGTCCCTCAGGGGTCTTTCGGTCTATAAGGGGTTTGGTTTTGAACATGTCTGTAGCAGCGTTGTGGCAAGTTAATATAATAGTGGCAGGATATTAGGAGCAGCATGGTGGCAGTGTAACCATGAGATGGGGCACACACGGACATGACTCAGTTGATAAAAATGTTGTTTTTCTTTTCTTCTCTGTTTGAAACAATGGCTTTTCCTTTACTGGTATAGGTTAATTTGACAAAGTTGACACATCCACAGATCTGAAGTGTGATTTTAATGTGACAGAAGCGTAAATAAGCTGCAGTTATTTTACTCAAAGCTCTAACATGCTGTCATTTAAAAAATAAACATTTTCACTTAGATTAATGGAAGGAAAAAAACAAATTGACTCAACATAAACACAATACTCACAAAAAAAAAAGAAATAACAACAAAGATATGTGAAATGATTCACAAATTGTATTATTTTTATGTCATGTTTATTATGTCGCTAGTACGTCCTATAATCAATGTTTTCTAGAATGATTTTTAGAACTAATTTTTTCATCTTTATTGTTTTGTTTTTCTGTTTATTGTTGCATTTTGTCTAATAATGGTTGTGTTTTATTAGGACCTTCATAGATTTACTAAATTTGTTTTAATGACTCATGTTGAAGAAGCAGGTGGGGAGGCAAAGCAGTGGTTAGAGCTGTCACCTCACAGCAAAAAGGTTGCATGTTCTCCCCATGCAGATGTGGGTTTTCTCGCACAGACTGAAAACATAGATGTTGGGTTAATTGGTAACACTAATCCCTGAATGTGTGAGAGAGTGAGCGGTTTGTCTCTGTGTGTCCCTGTGATGGACTTGTGATGTGTCCAGGGTGAACCCCATCTCTCACAAAGTGACTGCTCTGTTGGACACCAGATCCCCAAGACCCGGGGATGGATGAATGTTAAAGACACAAGCCTAAAACTGTTCAAATGAATTACAGAAAACTAAACAGCTGAATAATTTAAAGTACAGAGATTTGCTGTCAGCTGTAATTAAAACAACTTGGTAAATTTAAACAAGATTTATCTCTTCATCCTGCTACAATCACTGCCTTATTGATGAATAACATTGTGTCGAGTAATTAAAATTACTTTAGTGGAACAAGGTAATATAATTTGTACMTTCTGTAAGTCATAGTTTGGCTCTTAGTTGAGTTCTTTGAGTCTAAAAGCTTCTTTTACTCCATTACAACAGCAGCTCCTGTGGGAAAACCTGTCTGCAGCTGAAGGTCTGGTTAAAAATTAATCCAGTTTAAAAGCAGGAGGGCTGTCAGTGTGTGCCGGCTGATGGGAGCAAAGAAACACTAAAGCATCGAGGACATGTGTAAAGATAAAATGAAGACATTTTTCTTTAAAACCTGAGCTCTGTTCTGATGTAAGGTTTACATTTTAGAGTTTAAAAACTCAGTGAATGTTGTTCTTTTTTTGGAAGAAGTAAAGCTTGTGCACATAGATAAGCCTAAAAGCTGCACCGTTACATTTAAGAGCCAGTGGTGAGACAGGTTATATAAAGCAGGACATGAGATTTTTTTATAGATTGATAAAACATGATATTAGGTTTACAACACTACATTTTAATAAAGAAACTCTTTCAGTAATCTTTACTGCATTTATTATTGTAACCACAAACACATTTAAAGGAGACCAATTATGGGTCCTAGAAATTTTTATGGTATGTCTGTGGGCTATCCAGACCATGTTCATTCAATTTAATGCACAAAATAATTCTCAGATAATAAAATTTCCCATTTTCTAGTTCTGCCTGCTCTGACTTCCGTTCAGAAGAGCTGTTTGTTAATGAGCTCTGTTGGTAACGCCCTCCAAAAATCTGTTGACATTAACTCCGCCCTCCAWAAATCTGTTGACATTAACTCCGCCCTCCAAAGCCAGCGTTTACGTTAGCATGGCTAATAATAGCAGAAGCTCCGTTCTACAACCATATGAGACCCTGAGTCAGACCCAGAGGCAGAGTCGTGGTCGCAGCTTCTTTTTTTTCCCCCTCCTCTGCTCTGCTCTCACTCTGCATGCTGTTACCAGAGCAGGGAGCAGCAGCGGTCAAAATACCTCAGAAACTGGAACAAATAGGCTTTAACAAGGCTTTAATAAGCTAAACAATAGAGGTACATGAGAAAACATGTTCATAACGAATGAAAATAAATAAATAATTAAATTGTGTCCTTGCGAGTCTCAAACCCTGGTCTCCCACTCTCTGATCCAACACTCTACCCATTGCCCTATTGGAGGCATGTTGTRAAATGAGCTGTGCATTCAACAACAACAACCGTGACGGCTTTTTATACTGAGGAGGTGGAGCTTCACCTGGGGGTTTGCTAGGTGATGGGCTGAACGCAGGTTCCGGTGGGTTGTCGTACGGTTTGTGACATCACAAAATGACTGAAGTGTAAAACTTGTCGTTAATATACATTAAAAATACATTTACTTACAGTAAAAATGCCCCTGGGTGCATTTTTTGGTCCTAGACTGTTTTTTTAAAAAGTACATACCCAAAGTTGAGTAAAAAAAAAAAAACTTTAAAAAGTGAATTTTGCATAATAGGTCCCCTTTGATCATAGCTGATCCCCTAAAACTAAACTGAATATTTGGTTGAAACTTTTGATTTACCTTCTGCCAATTACATTATTTTGCTGTGAGTAGGTTTATTGCTGGACTAGTTGGTAAATATGTGGGTTGGTGTAAAAGCCTTGAGCCTGAGGGTTGGGAAAGGTCAGAGGTTGAGTTTTAAGGAATGTGCCAAAATTAGAAATCTTTAGACTGAAAACGATGTTAAAGGAGACAGAAATGTGGGGAGAATGACGTCAGAAATGTCCCCTCAGGCTACTAAAACACTGCTCTCACTCAGGTAAGTGTGTGGTGTTTACACAAGGACACAGGTGTGTGTTTGTTCACAGGGTGTGGCTCTTTTAGCCCTGGAGGGCGTCTGTTCTGATTAAAAGGCAGGTGGAGTAGGACTACTTTAAAGAACAGAAACAGCAGAGGGGGGTTCCCCCTGACTTCAATCTTCTTTATATTTGTCACCATAAATATATTTTTGTTATAGTGCAGCACTGGGGCAGTAACACAACAGTCTGTAAACATCCAGGACCTGAGGAGACTCTAGCAGTTCAACTGTCTTTGCAAGATTTTTGTTTCGTGACACGTCAAATGTTATTAACTATGGTGCTTTTTCAGACGAGTAAGCTGCCAATGCAATATTCACTAATGCACCCCCATACTATCAGAGAGGCAGGCCTTTTGAGCTGAGAGATGATAATAGACCTACTTTTTAGTAAAAAAGGATGTGATATGTGTAATTTAAAACTGCTTTTAAATTTTGATCCATCAGATCACAGAAAGTTTTCTATTTAGTCTCAGTCTGTTCTTTGGCTCTGAGAAAACAGCCTAACCTAGTTAGCTGCAAAATGATTTTTTTTTTTTTGTTTTCTTTTTTGTAACACTTACTTTACAACCTTTAGTTGCCACGGACCAAATATTTTTTGTGATGTGTTGCCGCCATACAACTGTATTATGTTTTAAAGTACCTTTTTTAAAAAACATGTATGTATGCCCTGTGATGGACTTGCGAGCTGTACCCTGCCCCTTGCACAGTGACCCCCGTTACCTGAAAGGATCTGGATGGATGCCTTCTGTTTATATTTACAATTTACATGCCACAACTTATTTAGGGTTATCCATTACTTGCATATGTTTTCTTATTACAATATCCACATAATTCTCGATGTGCCGGCTGAAGAGTTTTTGGGAAATTAGCATCCATCAGAGAGCCAAACTTTTAATTTTGCATGCAGTTTGTGGTTATTTTAGAATTCTAACATGGCACATGGTTGCACATGTTTAGATGTTTGTATGAGTTAATAACAGTACATTTAAAATGCACTAAATAATTTTCAACAAATGGTATTTACAAATAAAATAATTGAACAGATAAAAATTAAAGTTGTTACAAAAAAAATGAATGTATTTATATTTTTTAAATTTCAAACAGACAAGTTGGTGAATTTACTTTTTGTGTGTCCTCAAGGTTGGCGAAAAGAGCTTTTGAGCAAAGAAATAAAGAAAAAATGTACTTTTCCTATCAGTGCCGGGAACTGCATTTTGAACGTGATAAAATCGAGTGACCATGGTGGCTCAACCCTGCTGAACCGTTTGGTTGCTCGGTGATGCTTGCATCTATTTTTACTTTCAATTGGAAAACACGGAGCAAGAAGAAAAGTTTATCTAAAGCTCAAACTGTAGCAAGAAAATCAAAATGAAACAGATGACTAAACGTGATTTTGTGCCACAACTTTTGTGTATCAGAATAAACACTTCTGCAGAGCGGGTTAGAAAACACGTTTAGACTAGTCACTAAAAACTGAGACAGTTGTTTTGTGCWGACTGTTTGTGGTCTGGGAGTATTTAAACCTAGATGAAAGAATCAAACCTGAGCCTCCAGGTAGAAGAAGAGAAAAACTAAATGACTCCAACACAGGAACCAGCAGAAGAAAACAACAAATCTCCTTTTGACGTCTTTTAAAACCCCTGTACTCTAGTTTTGTTGCAGAAAAACCTGCTGAAGATTTACAAACTGCCCGACATCCACAGGACCTCATAGATACAGATCATTTCGCCCCGACAGACAAAACACTGATCGTCTCGTGATCAAAAAGCTCAAAGAATGCTGCCTGGGGAGCCCATGCAGGCTCTGCGTATCACATAATCACAGCCAAACCCAAACAGCACAGATGTGGAGGAAACACTGCAGCTGTGGGAGAAGAAGAGGATGACTGTTATTTGGAGAGGGGTGGGGGGCAAAGCAACTACTGTCTGGAAATCAGAAGTGTTGTAAAAATGTTGCTCAAAGGCTGGTGTGTGACATTGAGTCACTGCAAGTCTGTCATAAAAATAGTCATAAAACAAACTGCAGCTGTGTTAAAACTGTTAAAGATATGAAAAGTCATGTAAAGTCCAACCTTCTGTGACCAGTTTAACCTCTGAATGGTTTCTACTGTGAAGTTTGAGCTATAAAGCTCTGAAGGAGCCTGGGTTTTCTAAGAAGCAAATGGGAGACAGGTTTTAAACTTGTTGCTTTGAACTTATAGTTTATAATATCAAACTTTTGCTGCTTTTTCCTTTASTTTATCCTCAAACCTGAGATCTGTCAGCATGAACTCAGCTCTTTCTGCTGCTGCCAGTGAGGCCTGAATGAAAGCTGGATGTGGGTCATCTACAGTGCGCTCTTATCTCCACTGCGATAAGGACGCGACTCCGGTCGAAAACAAACAAGCTCAGCTCAACAGGACCGTCCACCGGAGAGCCCCGCCCTGATAAAGACCCACGTTTTCCTTTGAAACACCCTCAAACCCAGCACGCCGGATTAAACTGGGTTAGACTCTCAGAAACATGGCCCCTGCAGACAGTAATAAATTTTCATCACAACAAATAAAAGACTACAGCAAGTACGAATGAGAAATACATGACTATAAAATAAATAAAAAGGTTAAAATGGGTGGGGCTAAAAAAGGATAATTGATGAGTTATTTAAGCCAGTTTTATTGGTAAATGGCTGAGGAATGTGTTGTATTTCATCTCATTTTTAAGGATTACAATAAAGTAATTTTTGATGACGACACAGGCCAGTTTTTAGAAGCGTGTCTATATTTTAAACAGAATAATGAGGCAAAAACTGCAAAAGAAAATAATTAAATGAAAAACATTACAATCTATGCTTTTAATTTTTGTGTTTTGTTGTGTTAAATCTCTTGCTTGTCCTAACATTAATGCCACAGAGATTATATTTTTTGTGTGTTTTATTCAGCTACCCTTTCTTCTAAAATTTGGTTCAGTCAGTTCAATTTCAACAGAAACCCAACAATTAAAGCAGAATGAAAGCAAATATTTTACAAAGAAGAACTGGACTCATGCAGTTTACATTTAAAATTGCATTTAAAGTATAAAAGGACTCTAAAACACTTCGTTTTTTTTTTAATCGTCATATTAAGTTAGGTTCCCAGTTGTCATGTCGGGACATGATAGGTGCCAAAAATGAGGGCAATCAGAGGGACCCATCTGTTGTTGGGTCTCTAAGCGGCAGACTGGTGTCCTGTTTCTGCAACAGGCAGCTGAGGATGGGGGGTGCTTTTTGTCTGTCAGACTGAGGAGTTAATCCTGGACAATCCAAAAAGATTACAGTTCAAAACTGGCTGTTAACATTTCATTCCTCTGTTCAACGACTCTGCTTCTGTTCAAATCTATTTCTGTGAGGTTTCGAGGACGTTGTTTGTTTTCTAGAGAGCATTTGGAGCATAGAGAAAAGAGCGAATCTTCTTCCAGGCTGTCAACAGCTAGCCAAACCAGCTACTTTTAATAAAAAACTGAAAAGTGGGGGGGTGCAATATTATTCCGCCCTTTACTTTCAGTGCAGCAAACTCACTCCAGAAGTTCAGTGAGGATCTCTGAATGATCCAACGTTGTCCTAAATGACTGCTGATGATGATAAATAGAATCCACCTGTGTGTAATTAATGTATAAACACACCTGCTCTGTGATAGACAGAGGGTTCTGTTTAAAGTGTACAGAGCATCATGAAGACCAAGGAACACACCAGGCAGGTCCGAGATACTGTTGTGGAGAAGTTTAAAGCTGGATTTGAGGTGGGAGAGTCTGTCCATAGGACAACAATCATTGGTACACTGCACAAATCTGGCCTTTATGGAAGAGTGGCAAGAAGAAAGCCATTTCTCGAAGATATCCATAAAAAGTCTCGTTTAAAGTTTGTCACAAGCCACCTGGGAGACACAACAAACATGGAAGAAGCTGCTCTGCTCAGATAAAACYAAAATCTAACTTTTTGGCCACAATGCAAAATATGTTTGGTGTAAAAGTAACACAGCTCATCACCCTGAACACACCATCCCCACTKTCAAACATGGTGGTGGCAGCATCATGGTTTGGGCCTGCTTTTCTTCAGCAGGGACAGGGAAGATGGTTAAAACTGATGGGAAGATGGATGGAGCCAAATACAGGACCATTCTGGAAGAAAACCTGTTGGAGTCTGTAAAAGACCTGAAACTGGGACGGAGATTTGTCTTCCAACAAGACAGTGATCCAAAACATAAAGCAGAATCTGGTTCACAAATAAACATCTCCAGGTGTTAGCATGGCCAAGTCAAAGTCCAGACCTGAATCCAATCAAGAATCTGTTGAAAGAGCTGAAAACTGCTGTTCACAAACGCTCTCCATCCAACCTCACTGAGCTCCAGCTGTTTTGCAAAGAAGAATGGGAAGAATTTCAGTGTCTCCATGTGCAAAACTGATAGAAACATACCCCGAGAGACCTGCAGCTGTAATCACAGCTAAAGGTGGCGTCACAAAGTATTAACGCAAGGGAGCCGAAATTGCACGCTCAATTTTTCAGTTTTTTATTTGTTAAAAAAGTTTAAAATATCCAATTAATTTCATTCCACTTCACAATTGTGTCCCACTTTTTGTTTATTCTCAGAAAAAAATTATATCTTTATGTTTGAAGCCTGAAATGTGGTAAAAGGTTGAAAAGTTCAAGGGGGCCGAATACTTTCACAAGGATGTAGCTTTTTAGTCTTACAAAACAACTCTGTCTTAAAAATACTGACGTGAACAAACATTTCATTGCTAGCATTTTTTCCACACCAGAATTACATCAGTTTTTAAAAGCCTGAAATGTGATGTAAAATGAGCCCTGGTTTGGCTAGCCTTTAGCCTTTAGCCTAGCCTGGATGACGACTCCTCTTCCTCCTTGCTCTACGRAAGACACCATGGCTCCTTTGATACTAAATATAGATCACTTCAAATGGTCACTGGAATAACTGGATTCAAATATAAATAAGAATATAAATAATAATAAAGCAGAAGACAAATCTCTTAACACTGAGTTTTTCCTTCCATAAGATTAGCTTCCTGTCTGAGGAAACGTGTTCTCCAAGTGTACATTGGTAGATTGTAAGCAGAAGTTGTCTGCATAAACCTCGCTTTATCCATTTTTGAATCAGTTACGAGCTTAAAAGATGCAACCCTTTACAGCTGAAACATAATTATCTTTAAGAGGACGAAAATAAGCATGATGCTAGTTTCTCCCTAATGACAGGGCAAAACTGGGTTCTGTGGGAAAGCTGGGGTCTATAGCGAGCTTGAAGAGATTTTTATGGTTTTAAGAAATGATGTGCGACATGTTAAAAGTGAATTAAAATATTCACATAAAGACAAAACCAGAAAATAATAAAATCATTCTCTAAAATAAAAAAAAACTTGAATCTCCCTATTTGTCTCTCCCTCCCTGCAGAACGGAAACCTGTGCTTTGATTTTTTTTTTTATCTCAAGTTCTGTTTGATATAATTCTCCCTCCATTTCCTCTCCTGCTTCTGGTTTGTTTCTCTACTTGACACAATAGGTGGCTGATTAGAGGGCTGGAGGGAAGAGAAGATTAAGCTCGATACACAAAAAGAAAGAGTTCTGGGTTTAACCGGATAACGATGACGTTTGTTTAGAGGAAAAACTGCCTGAATCAGATGTTTGATAGTGATGCTGGTGAGATATTCARGGATATTTTAGTCACTCAGCAGCTTTAGGTTTAGAGCTTTTCACAAAGACACAGCAGTTTTACAGACATTTAATCTACTGACGTTATAAAATAAGAAACGTTTTAAAAATGCAGCCACAATAAAAACCTTATCAGATTTGGTGTTAGCTGTAAAGCTAACTAGCTAAAGCTAATTTTAACTTTGTTTCTTAATTTGTCCAAAAAAAAAAGATCTATATGAGCTAATTAAACAAATCTCTCATACACAATGAGAAAAATTTATTAAGAAGTGATACTCATCTTTTTTTACAGTAACTCCTGCAGTTTTTAATTGCTCTCCTAAAAAGCTGTGGTTTTTAATCACAACCAGATAAATGAGCTAGTTTCAACGCGGTGGTGTTAACGTGTTTCCATTAAAGGAAAAAAAAACGTGAACTTTCCTCTCCAGCTGTATTTTCTAACTCCCTGCTCCGTCTTTGTTTCCTGTCTTTCYCAGCAGACAGGAAGTGGACATTATTATTCTCATTTACAGCCTCTTCTTTTACTTCAGCCAATCACAGAGCAGGAGGCGGCGGCGTTACAAACACTCAGGATGGTTTTCTGTTCTAAAGATGGGCTCAAAGAACTTAAAGCAAGAAAAAAAATGGTAAGAATTATGAGATGTGGTCATTTTTTGGTTGTTGTGGAGAACTCACTCATTTTGCTCTCAGTGGTTCTTGTGTTCAKGTTCCATGTGCTGCACATTCAGGGCAGACCATGATTATATTACCCAGTTAATRATTTAATACCAGTCAGAGGTTGACTAACAAGGTTTGATGACGCCAGTGTTTGATCTCTGCTGCTGCTGTTTATCTCATGATGACCGAGTTATGGTCAATTTAAGGCTGATTGTTAAACTAATATTTCTATATTTAGCTTTATTTCTAATTTTAGTAAATGAGTTTCGAATAGTTTGAACAAGCAGACTTTCCCACACCGGTCTGTCGGTCCAGATCTGTGTCACCTGATCCAGAACTGACACAGGTGTGTGAATACGAGTGTGCGTGCAAATCACTTGGTGTTGACAGGTGTGTACAGACCACTGAGAGCACCGCTGGGAGACTTATTTAAAGCAGCAGAACTGTGTCGACTCCCCGAGGATCAACCATCATGTTAGGATGAGTTTGCATGCTTGTGTAAGTAAATACATCCAACCAGAAAGCCCAGAGTACAGATTTGAGTCATAAACTTTGTTGKTGGTGTTTTGGAGGAGGGCTGCACTGTGGAGCAGTGGGTCAGGATTGTAGCCTTACAAGAAAAATGTCACAAGGTTTGACTCCTTCATGTGTTAGCTCATGTGTTTTCTGGTATGTATTATCTGACAGTGTACACAGAGATCCTTCAAAAACACTCCAATCTCTGAGAATACAAAGTCCATTTGTGCTACTTCCAGTTCCTTTTAGCTTCTAGCTAATCTTTATCTACTTTTAATTTTAAGCTAACATCATTTACTTTTAGCTTCTAGCTAACTTTTACCTACCTTTAGTTTAAAGCTAACTTCTCACTTACTTTTTGCTACTTTTAGTATTTTACTAGCTAACTATCTGCTACGTTTAGCTTCTCACTACAGTTGAGACAAAAATTGTGACAAAACTAGATGATTAAATCAACAAACTATAACTGCACTTTATCCTCAAAAAGCTCATCTCAGTTTATAAAAGTCCAGATTTTGTGCAATCAGAAGCTAAAAACTAACAAAAAAAATCTAAATCATTTTAATTTTTAAGACATGAAATTGAGTAAAGCAACAACAAAGCTCAGTATTTCTGTTTGAAATCAACTTTTGTTTAAGCTTTGTAACATTCTGTTAGTGTCACGCAACAAAACATTTTTTTCAAAAAACATTTGTATTTCTGCTATATTTTATGCTACACATTTTTTTCTGTATTTGCTGGAGAAAACTCACCCATCGTTCTGCAAATATACATAAAAACTATAATTTAAAAGTTTAAACAATGTATTTTTTTGTTTCTCTTTTTTCAGTCACAAATTTTATGTAATATTATTACTTTGAAGATGATTAATAAATTTAAAAAATATGTGTATTATTTTTGGTACAGTAATATGAACTCTTGGTCTACAGCACCATCTAGTGGTAT
Organism: Austrofundulus limnaeus; assembly: GCF_001266775.1. NCBI lineage: Eukaryota > Metazoa > Chordata > Actinopteri > Cyprinodontiformes > Rivulidae > Austrofundulus > Austrofundulus limnaeus. The sequence goes on from NW_013952589.1 coordinate 899,509, forward strand.
CTCCTAAAACTACAACAACAAAAAGATCATTCCTGAATGAATCAGCTTAAATAAAAATATGCCAGTTGGGTATGCGGACACCATTAATCTTATTTCAAAATATGGTTTGTCATACTTAGATTTACATCACAATATATAAAAATCAGTCATCTCATTTTAGTTTGACAGCTCGTGTTTTCAGACTTAGGAGCAAATTTTAAATCCCTAAATTTTAAACAACTTTAAAAACAATACACCTAAGTGCTGAGATTATTTAAAAAGTAAAGCCTTTTAAATATAAATGAACACAATAAGCCGATAACACAATAAAAAACCTGCATCATTTCATGCAGGAATGTGGGTTTTCTGAGCAATAATGAACGATTGGGAGCTGCAGACTCGTTTGCTGCGTACTCACGTGGAGCGGTGTGTTGTTGTTCAGCTGGTCCTGGCTGATGGGCGACGTCGCAGGGTGACAGTCGAGTGACACTTTGTCTCGACATTCAGCGTGACATGCATACTTGCAACCTGCAGAGACACGACAATGGATCAGTTCACTGCTTTGAGAGAGGTAAAAAAGAGGGAGGTGTTTTCTGTGATTGCAAAAGGAGAAGACAGATATGCAAACACAACGTAAATGCAAATGTCTTGATAAGGACCTGTTGCCAGTTTGCAAATGACACCAATGCCATGCAAATTCTGACATCAGGAAAATATGAAATAAAAAGGTTTAATAGAAGTAGGAAAATATTTCATGAGTTTTCAATGTGATTAAATGAAAAGTAAACCTTCTGATTTGCATTTCATGTAAGTAAACCTGCTTTAGCTGAACCAAAGATTTATGTTTTACAATAAATGTATGTTTACTTCATCAGGAGATTATCAGTTTCCTCAGAAATTATTTACAAGGCTCAGGTGTTGAGATTCTCAGATTAATTAGCTTTGTTGGTTTATTACAGGGGTCTGCAACCTTTACAATCAAAAGGGCCATTTCTGCTCCTCGGCTCGCTAATGAAATGTGCCCAGAGCCGCAAAATAGGCAAGCTACAACTGTGATTATCAACTGATGGTCCGTGGGCCTTTTCAAGGCCTTTTTGTGAACCTTTATGGTCAGTGGAGGTGACATAAACCTAAAACAAATATTGTGATATTTATTATTTATTATTATTTTTACACTTCAGGACTGAAGAAAAAGCATTTATGCTCAAGAACAATACTGACTNTGGTCCGTGGGCCTTTTCAAGGCCTTTTTGTGAACCTTTATGGCCAGTGGAGGTGACATAAACCTAAAACAAATATTGTGATATTTATTATTTATTATTATTTTTACACTTCAAGACTGAAGAAAAAACATTCATGCTCAAGAACAATACTGACTATAGTTTATACAGAATTTCATAAAAACTAGTGCAGCTGAATTAGTCAGACATTTTTTTCCTAATTCTTATTTTATAGTCCTAAAGGTGTTAAAGATAACCCAGATGGATTTGAGAGAGACTATAGAAAGAAGTTGGATTATTTAGGTAGAAAWCAGGCTAGCATAAGCTAACATATTTTACTTTTTGTATTTAGTATCGATTACATATTTGCATAAAATTTATTAGTGCTGTGAGCATAAAAACAAAAAATAAAATTCTGTTTTGTTTGGTCACATCTTCAAAGAGCCACTGCAGAGGGCCCAAAGAGCCACATGTGGCCCCAGAGCCGCACGTTGCAGACCCCTGGTTTATTAGAACAAAAAAAAAAAAAGACAAACAAAATGAAAATTTCAATTCAAACTAGGATAAATAAATAAAAAACTTAACATTCCTTAGGGGAGTGAATATCATCTGCCATCTTTCATGTTAAACTTTTAAACTATGATCATCTGTGTAACAAAACATTTCAACTTCCTTTGCATTTTAGCAGCAAGTATTTCTCCAGTATTTAGCCTTAGCCGGGATGAGAAAACTACAGTGATCCATACTGTATCCAAATGTTAACACAGTTAGAAAATAACTTTTAGATTATGATTATGTAGATTATCTGATTTCATTGCGTATTTAATATGGTAGCAACAAGAAATATTTAATTATTGTAAAGATTTACATAAAAAAGAAGAATGTTTCAGTTTTATTAAGCTAAACAACAYAAAAACATTTATTTGCTTAAAACATTCGGACCATGCTGCCAGTTGTGGCATGTTTGTGAACTGTGCAAACAAAAAAATAAACACTTAAATAAACTAAGCTGCTGCCAGCCCAGGAGCAGCACTAACAGATGACAAGATAAAAACAGAAAGGGAGTTTTGTTAGAGGAGGTTTATTATTATTATTATTATTATTTGGTCACATCCAGTAAATAAACCAATATTTCCCGCTCCGACACCCTCCAGATGACACAACGCATGCTGTCATCCTACCTGTCGACGTCTTTCTCACGTGCTGCCCAACTTTATCCGACAGTTTGCACAAGGCTGCTCCCATTCTCCCATCTTCACCTTTTTAACGCTCACCATCACTTTCCATCACCAGAACACACACAGACGGTTAAAGCTTCACACCATCCTCACTCTGCATCTTTTTCCTGCTCTGCTCAGACGTCAAATGAGCGCCTCCTCATCCTCCTGTCTGTTGTTGTGCTGAGTGGCTGATTTAACAGTCAAATGGAGGCCGCGGCRTGATGGACACAGACAGGAGAGGGAGGACTGCTGACTCAGTCGGCCACAGTCTCTCCTCTCTGCTTAGCTCTGCTCTGAGGCTGTTATGATTAAAGGACTGACTTCCTGCCCGTCCATTTATCTAAATCATCCCTTCTGACAATGAACCTGAGCCGCCGAGAAGAAAAGCTTTTTGCGCCAAAACAAGTTAAAACTAAAGTGACAAAATGAAGATACTATCCCAACTCAGTCTACGTCACGTCTTCCTCATTCCGAAACAAACAGCTCAACTCAAAACACAAGAGACAAAAATTAAACAGTTAAACAAAAAAAACTTTAGCTAAAATTATTCATTTTAGCTGCCATTTGAACTATCATTGTGTGACTAATCTACTAAAATAAAAGCACTTCTGTCATGGCTCGCCTAATAATTTATTTTAAACAAACCAGTTTATTTACAAGCATTCAGCTTTAGACACATTTCTATTTAGCATATATACAAACTGAAAACGGAGCAGAAAACTAGAAAAAAGTGTTAATTTAAAAGCTAATTAGCTTAGCTTTAGCTTCAAGCAAAATTCATATGAAACATTAAAAACCTAAACCATTAAAAACCATTAAAGCGTGTCCTTTTATTTTGATTATTAGGATTTATTGTGCTGTAAATAATACAGGCTTACACAAGTTTTGAATTAAGGACWCATGACTTGGCTTTTTTTAACTTACTGACATTCTTTATCTTTTAGGCTCACAGCATCAAAGATAAAAACAACTACTTCCTTGGCGCCACAGTTGATAAGAATCAGCACAAAACAGATCAATCTGAATCACAAATATGGCTTTTTTACCTTTTTAAAGCAGTAAGTTAAACACTTTTACAGTATTATTGTCTRTTTCTGACCCTAAAATTAGTCTTTTAAACATTTAAGTATAGTTTTAAAGAAACTGGCTGCTTTTTCTTTTATTGCAAAAAAAAAAAGATGTAAAGGTCCTTCAAAAAAGACATACGGGCTCTTATTGTGAAACTACCAGGTCAGACACAAACCGGTCAGACTGGACAAGTGTGTGTGAACCTTTTTTTAGCGCCTGGTCTCTAATGGAGTGTGTGTGTGTGCGTGCGTGCGTGCGTGCGTGCGTGCGTGCGTGTGTGTGTGTGTGTG
>NW_013952589.1:904424-907067 GCF_001266775.1 Austrofundulus limnaeus
TCCTGGAGAGGAGGGTCCGTCGGATAGTCGAATCTCAGATTCAGGAAGAGCAGTGTGACTTTCGTCCTGGTCGTGGAACACTGGACTAACTCTACACCCTCAGCAGGGTCCTGGAGTGTGCAYGGGAGTTCACCCAACCAGTCTACGTGTGTTTTGTGGACTTTGAGAAGGCGTTTGACCGTGTCCCTCAGGGACTCCTGTGGGGGGTATACTCCGGGAGTATGGGGTACCAGGCCCATTGATATGGGCTGTTAGGTCCCTSTATGACCGGTGTCTGAGTTTGGTCCACATTGCATACATACATACTAAGTCGGACTCGTTTCCAGTGAGAGTTGGACTCCAAAAAGGTTTTTATCGACAGAATTTTTAGGCACAGCCAAGGTGTTGAGGGGATCCTTTTTGGTGACTTTAGGATCAAGTCTCTGCTTTTTGCGGATGATGTGGTCATATTGGCTTCATCAGATCGTGATCTCCAGCTCTCAGTTCGCAGCCGAGTGTGAAGTGGCCGAGATGAGGATCAGTGCCTCCAAATCTGAGACCATGGTCTTGAGCTGGAAAAGGTAGGGTGCCTTTTCYGGGTCGGGGAGGAGGTCCTGCCCCAAGTGGAGGAGTTTAATCTCGGGATCTTGTTCACGAATGATGGAAGAATGGAGCGGGAGATCAAAAGGCGGATTGGTGCTGCGTCTGCAGTGATGCGGATGTTGTACTGGTCTGTCGTGGTGAAGCGGGAGCTGAGCCAGAATCTTGGTTTACCAGTCGGTCTACGTTCCTACCCTCATCTATGGTCACGAACTTTGGGTAGTGACTGAAAGAACAAGATCGCAGATACAAGCGGCCGAAATGAGTTTCCTTCTCAGGGTGTCTGGGCTCTCCCTTAGAGATAGGGTGAGAAGCTCAGTCATMCGGGAGGGACTCAGAGTAGAGCTGCTGCTCCTCCACGTCAAGAGGAGCCAGTTGAGCTGGCTCAGGCATCTGGTTAGGATGCCTCCTGGATGTCTCCCTGGTGAGGTGTTCCAGGCATGTCCCACTGGGAGGAGGCCCAGAGGAAGACCCAGGACACRCTGGAGGGGCTATGTTTCTCGGCTGGCCTGGGAACACTTGGGATTCCCMCAGAGGAGCTGGTCCAAATGGCTGGGGAGAGGGAAGTCTGGGTCTCTCTGCTTAGGCTGCTGCCCCCGCAACCCGACCCCGGATAAGAAGATACATTACTTTTCTGGCTTTATTATCAACTAAAAGACAACTATAATAGTGTTTGTTTTCAAAATATCCCAACCACCACTGGACTGAATTTTATGAAACCTCTTTCAGTAATTCAATAATTGACTCAATTCAAGATGGCCTTAGAAAACACAAAAATGAATATTATTTGGTGAATTATACAGATGTTGAGATGTAGTAGTAGCTGCAAAATGTGTCCATCTAACCAAGTTTTAAAATCTTATATCCAAAACGTAATTAGGAAACGTTGGGTCAAATCAAGTATTTCAACAATCTTACCAAGTCAAATTTTCTTACTCCATTGGCAGAAGTTAACAAGATCTCACACGTTCTGATAAAATCAGTCTCAAAACAATATTAATATATGTACGGATAAAGGATTTTAAAACTTGGTTAGACGAACAGTTTTTACAGTAATTGTGCAGGGCTTTGCTTAAAACTGCTGCATCAACTGCAAGAACCAATCCTTTCATTTCAAGAATGATAACTAGACAATTGGAAAATAAACATCTGATTGGTATGTTCTGGTTGTACACATTTCACTGGGGTTTTCAGACAAAGAAGAGTGTATCAGTGTGTGTTTGTGTRTGAGAGGGGGGACAGGTGTGTGMSAAATGCCTCAACCATCTGCTTTGTTCTGATTGTATTTTCAAAAAACTTTTCCCCTTTCTTTCCCTCAACTTGTGCGGACTTGTGCTCCGGCGTTTCATCAAAGAAAAACTGTGCTGCTCAGAATAAAAAGGATGAAGCTACAAAAGGTATGAAATTACCACACCTTTAACACACAGACACACACTCTGGAAACATAAAGCTGATGTTTTTTTCTTTAGTTTTAGCAAACAGTACTTCCAACAAGTTTCCACTGTTTCTACTCATGTTTTTAGTTTTTTTTAATCTCATTTTAAATTACTAATAAAAGTTTAAAACAACAGACGGCGAGAGGAGAGCTGAAAAAGCAGGGATTTATCGAGGACCTCTGAAGCCTAGATGTCAAATCTGAGCTCACCGGAGTGTCTCCACAGAGGACAGACTTCCAGACGTCCGAGGCGCCGCATCACTTTCGGAAATCGACAGAAAAACTTTGACATCCTCCTCACATTTTTGCCGACATTTTCCACAAACCCCATCCCTCATTGCTGTCGTGCCGCGCTTTCCTGCTACGGTGTTTTTGCTTCCGAACGATGAGGCGAAGATAACCGGAGCCACGGAATCATCCTTCACTGTGACGCCCGGATGTGTCTCAGCCTGTGGTCTGATCCACGCCGAGCCCACTGGGGTGAGATGGATGTGGGTGTGTGTGTGTCGTTAGCTGCCGCGGGTCGAGCGTGTGTGTCATGGAGCCAAACTGTCAGGGCCACTGAACAAACAAGAGGATGGCAGCTGACACACACACACACACACACACACACACACACACACACACAC
>NW_013952589.1:907107-915675 GCF_001266775.1 Austrofundulus limnaeus
CACACACACACACACACACACACACACACACATACTGAGGCAGTGAACTGTACTGAAGACATTCAATCAGAGTCAGTATTTCTCACAGAAGCTCAAAATGAGTCTTTAGGATGTGAAAATCATTTCCCAGTGTTTGTCACGAACCAGCCTGTATAACTAAAACAAGMAAATATCAATCTGTATATATGCTCATATTTTCACTCAGTATGGCTCCTGGAGACTACATTTAAAAAGACAGATTTACCTCCTTCAGGACAAATGAAGTGCTTGTTTTTTGGTTTTTCTCCAAACAAACCACTCGCTAATGAACCCACGCTCTAATGCAACATTCAAACTAATCAAACAAAGCTCCTCTGCTCTGAGCGCAGGTTTCTGTTACTGCATCTCATTGAGAGAGAGACAAAAGACGAGAGCCACACAGGAAGAGAGTCGGCTCAGTGAAACAGGAGCTACACCAGCTCACTGTGATGACAAACTCATCCAACCAGCTAAAATCTGGGATTTTTTTTTTGCTTGCAATTCATCCTCTAGAGTGCAAGAGCAATAAAAGCAACTTGTAGCTAACACTAGCTAAAAGCAGCAAAAACAAAAGCAGACAAAGTTTAGTGAAAGAATAGTAGCTAAGAGCTAAATGTGCAAAAGACTGCTGACTGAAGCGGGTTATTTTGTTTTTTAGTTCTGAAGATGCAGAAATTATTGTCTAAACCAGTGGTTCCCAACCTTTTTAGACTTGTGTACCCCCTGAGCCATTTTGTCATAACACTACTACCCCTTCAGTCAAACGTAATGATGATTCTCTGTACTACAACTGATTATTAAATGAAGAAAAAAAATGAACCCCCTAGAACAGTGGTTCCCGACCCTGGTCCTCAAGGACCCCTATCCAGCATGTTTTACTTGTTTCTCTATTCAGCAGGTCTTCAGAAGTTAATAAGTCATTCATTCAAACCAGGTGTTTCAAATCAGGGAAACATCTAAACATGCAGGAAAGGAGTCCTTGAGGACCAAGGTTGAGAATCACTGCTTTAAAGTGCCTGTGACATCAAAATGTTTGTAATAATACAAAAACATTTTTGGAAAGATGACACTGAGAACATATTACAAAATAATTTCCATGCTGCTGAGATGAACAGTTGTTGAGATATTTGCATGTGAAGTAACAGGAAGTGATGTAAAAGAGGACTGTCTGCATGAAAACAGAGCTAAACTAAAATGCTCAACAACCCAGACTGTGGAGAGGAATCTGATGTTTTAGATTATTTTGAGTTGATGTCAGACAGAAACAAAAAAAAAAGAGTCAGAGTTCAAATCATAATCTTAGAACCCATTGTTAGGCTCTACAACAGGGCCTACAAAATTCATAAAAAACTTCCTGGTTGGACTCATCACTGTACAGTTCTTTCATTGTCTGATGCCTTGAATTTTCAGAATTATGTTTTGTATAGTGGTATTAATTTATATTTTCAGATCTTCCATGGTGCCARTTATGGAACTCTCTGTGCATTGCTGCCCAAATCAAATTCTGGAAGTGGTCATTCAACTAGATCTGTTACAAAAGGACAACTGATATTACCAACTTTTAAAAACTGTTACGGCCAGAGGTCTTTCTTCTATGTTTATACTAAAGCATGGAATGACATTCCTCAAAACATAAAGTCCATTTCAAAACTACAGACCTTTAAGAAGAATCTTGTCTGCCATCTGCTGGACACTTTTTGTTGTGCTCATATTTAGACGTCCTATTTTGCAAATGCTGCCTTCCTGAAATTTGGTATGCTTGTTTGTCTTTGTGTCCAAGGTGTATAATGATGTGATTGTGATGCTGTATTTCTGAGTGTTTTATGTGCTGCAGAACAGGAACCTGCTGTAAAACAGCAATTATGCTGAGTCAGGCTTGATTTTTAGTAATCTTTTTTCTGTTAAATCAATAAATCAAATCAAATCAATAATGTTTCAATAAACAAAGACCAATGAGTTCTTTATCTTAAAGGAGTTCCCCTTTGATGTCACTTCCTGTTTCCCTTTTGCCAAGCCAAGTACAAAAGAAAGTAGGTCAGTTATGTGTCCAAATGGGTAAAATAATGTGTGGTATGCCAAGTTTCTTACATAGAACAAAGTTTTCTTTGACTTTTTGTATCTGAAGGATAAGCATGTCCAACACTTATACACTAATACATGTAATCTGATTTATTATTTACAAATAAATGGCAAATAATCAATGGCTTACAGAGGCAATTATAAAAAACTTAGTATTATATTTTGAAAATGTCTCATCAAGCTCAGAGAAGCTCTTCAGGTGTTGGTCAACATTTAAAGCAGTGATTTTTAGATGTTTCCCTGATTTGACACACCTGGTTTGAATGAATGAGTGATTAACAACCTTCTGAAGATCTGCTGAATAGGGAAACAAGTAAAACATGCCRGATAGGGGTCCTTGAGGACGAGGGTTGGGAACCACTGCCCAAGAACATTTAATTTTCAGACATTAAATTTTTTTCAATTCAAATTAAACATAAAGATAAAAAATGTTGCCTTGAATGTGAATAAGTAATTAAATAAATAAACCAGATAATGGCAAGTGCAGAAAACAGCAGCGTCYAAAATATGTCAGAAACTCACCGAAATGAGCAAATTCAGTGAGATTCCATGTTTTATACTCCATGTTGTGCTAATTCCATGATTCTGTCTGCAATTTCCATATTGTGGAAATCATAGGACCCTAAAGACCTATTTTTATTTCTTTTTTTACAAACCTGGGAATTTTTTCCACATACCCCTGTAATATGCTCATAATCTTCACAAGACTTTATAAAAAAAACTAAACATTTAATTTACCCAGAATCCCCTCTGCTGGAGAAATTAATTTTCAACTGACCCAAACTTCTGCTTTTGCAGGTTTATAAGTCATTATTCTTGTGTTAATAAGTGAGCAAGTAACTGATGGAGACATCTGTTTTTTTTTTTCTTTTATTCACTTGTTTTTCATAGGATAGTAATTGAATTGGTTTAAAGCAGACAATGAAAGTATGGGTTACAGTTTTCTGAACAGTCTCTATAACTTACTGACAGAATATTTGTGTATATTTAACATTTCTCTGGACTGTTAACTAACCGTCTCCCTCATTTATTTGCAGTTGTTTGTTCTGTGCACAATGCGTTTGATTAATCTAGGAAACYGAACACAAAAATCAACATAATGCTAACTTTATTAACAGAGTTTTTCTTGGTGTTTATTGAGATTAGCACTGTTAGCATTGCTAACTGTATTTTCTGCACGATAAATGCAGCCTGCCTTGGTTCAGTTTTCCAACAGGCTGCCAAGATATTAAAACCCAACATGTTTTACGACAGATAAAGGCTGAAAGCTCAAAATAAAAAAAACAAAGCAGCCTTTCTGTAATATATTAAACTGGTGGCATGAATTAGCAGCTTAGCTGTGGTACGTACAACTAGTTGGGTCTCTTTTTACACTCATCTGTGCCAGTTAAAAATCAGGCCGCCTGGTTCTGCACCGGTTGCAACTAAGCAATAGAAGTTTATCAAGCCTGGATGTTATTATACGAATAAATGAATCATTGTCTCAAGATTTATTTTAGACAAAATAGGTTTCAACTTGAACAGTTTATTAAACTGAAAGAAGCAGGGTTTAACGATTGAGTTATGACTGTTTAATTTCATGTAAAGATCCATTTTTACCTCTAGATTGGTGACAATCTGTTTCTCAAACTGAGCCAGAGAGAAAAGGTTAATGCAGCCTGTTGATATCATTAGGTGAAAACAAAATGACTTTGATTTTCTTCTCATAAAAGAAGTTTAAAGCCATCCAATTTCTGATGTCAGCCAGGCAGTCAAGGAGAGGTTGGATGGCGAGTGGATCAGAATGCTTCAGAGGAAGGTAAATTTGACAGCCATTAGCATTAAAATAAAATTGTATTCTATGTTAATGAAAAATAGCACCTCGTGGCAGCAGGTATAGGGAAAAGAGAAGGGGTCCCAGGATAGAGCCTTGTGGTACCCCTCACTGAAGAGATGCTGATGAGGAGTCCCTGGTGTTAATACGTGTCTATCAGCAAGGTAAGACCTGAACCATTTGAGGGCGGAGCCTATGATCCCCACCCATTGCTCCTGTCTGGAAAGGAGGATCTCTCATGGTCAGTTGCGTCAAAAGCTGATGGAAAGTCTAGTAAGACAAGAAGTACAGATTCACTGGAATCTAAGGCTAAAAGGATGTCAGTAGAGCCGACTCGGTGCTGTGATAGGATCTAAAGCTTTGACTGAAACATCTCCAAAATTGTGTGTTACTGGGAGTCAATTATTTCTTCTAATAGTGGATAGAAAGGGGATCAATGCCAGTTTTATCCAACAGGGGTTGTACGGCAGACTGTTTTGTGGTACTGCACATGTTAAAGCAGAAGTCGGGGGGGCGTATCAAAGGTGGAAAATAAAAGGCATTTGCACATAAACAGTCATCAATTTGTACATGTGGGTCTGCACTTACAGCACATTTTAGCTTTTAGTCTTTCAGCACTGAACTACTGTGAAATGTTTGTGATGGGAGACACTGTCCTGGTGTTTAATGTAGACTACGTCTGCTGTATGTCTGGTTCTAATACCAAAGACATACATTTTCTTTGTGAAAATTATAATAGAGTTAACAGTAACTTTATAAACAAATAATCAGTTTGTCTCTGCATTGTGAGCAGAAATGCAGCTGCAAAACATTTAGGCTAAAGCGAAGTCGCATCAAACCTTCAGTGCTAATGTTGCTACAACAGAGTGAACTTGTCAAACAAATCCAACTATATATAACAAAAAGCATCTTGTTTCATTTAATGTCTTTTAATGTTGTGTTTTAGTTGTCTGAAACATTGTTTTGTTTATAGGATAATACAGTATATGATTGATTAGACATTCAACTAGATAGATAGATAGATAGATAGATAGATAGATAGATAGATAGATAGATAGATAGATAGATAGATAGATAGATAGATAGATAGATAGATAGATAGATAGATAGATAGATAGATGTACCCTTTGTGACAAAAGTGATACTTTAAAATGTTGAAATACATTATAGGAAGAAGAAGAACTTTGTTTCTGAACTTCCTCCCTCTATTGTTTGTCAGATATCAGTGGGRAGTCCAGAGTTTGTACTCTAGGAGTCGGTCAGGGTTGTTTTGTTTTCAACCTAAACTCGTTCATCAACACTGTTCACATTCCTGTAGTTAAATATTTTAGGGCCCTGCCTGTTAATGTTACTAACATTYAAACATGAGGCTTTTAGAGGCCTGTTATGTCATCGACTTAACTTTGTAACCTTTTAAAGGATTTTAGTCATTGAATAAACCTTAAAAAATTATATAATTGATACTATTTAACGCACTTGCTCTTTTTGTCTTGTCTGTCTTTTATTAGTTTACGTGTCGTCCCCTTTTATATACACAAAATTGTCTCAGATTTGTGGTTCGGGGACCACATCCAGCTCGTGTGTGAGCTCRGTCCGGCCCAGCGATGAGTTCATTTAAAACAAAACTACATTTTCAATACATTAAGTTTGCTGAATAATTGTGACCTGAGTGATTCAGTTAAAAGCCCCACCCTAACCCATTTGTCTTCTTTTTAACGTCAAAAGAAACATTTGAAATATTTTTGAATATCAGCTCAGAAGGTATTTTATCATGTGGTTGACTAACAACATCTTATGACGACAGAGTTATTGATGACATCGCTGCTGACAGGAGAAGATTAAACACGTAATACTAAATAGAGTCAAACATATTTTTATCTTGTAAATAAAATCTGCACTCTAACCAAACCAAGAGTGAATAAATGGCATTTTTTTATGTTAAGAGAGGAGAAGCTAATTGAAAATTTTACTAAATAACCTATGTACAACAGCATAAGTAAAATGTCTGAAATCTGTCACCTGAAGCAGTTTCTCAAACTAAATAAGAAGGGCTGAAACTTACAAACATGTTTGAATGATTTAAACAGTAAATATCAACTTAATGACATCACAAACAGCTTATTRTGTTTCTTTTTTTATCACTATTATTTTTATCTTTTAAAAAAAGTGAAGCAGAAATACACAAGCAGGAATTTTGTTTTGTTTTTTTATTCCACAGTGGTGCCTCCACAGTTTTTTAGTGGTGACCAGCAGGTTTTCATCTGGTGACACTGACTTTGTGTTTTGTGACCCACAATGGGAGCCCGGACCCCAACTTTAGAAACCGACCTACAAACTGCTTCCGTTTTGGACTTCTTACCTGAACAGGTGAGAACATCCTGAAAGATGTACTGGCAGCAGAAGTCGCACCAAGCGCTCTCGCCTACGACCTGGAAGGTGTGTCCCTCCCCGGACTCCTCCTTCACCCTGGGGTCCTTCTCTCCGGGGGAGAAGATGGTCCTGACGTCGGGGGCTCGGAACCTGCTCTTCCTGGCCCGRGGCGGAGCTCCTCCGTGTCCTTCTATCCCGTTTCTGGCAGCTTCTCTCGCCCCGGGGCTACGAGGGGCCACATCGGGTTGCTCCCTCTGGCCCCAGACGGCCTCCAGGCTCTCCAGGCTGCCCGCACTCGGCTGCCGGCGGACGCCTCTCACGACCACCGCGCCCTTGGAGATCCGCATCTTGGCGCCCGGTGGCGGCCACGTCGTGTCGCTAACGTGGAGAGGCTCCGGAGCGAACTCACAGCCGTCCGTGACCGAGGGGGCGTGTTTCCGGGACGGGGGCGACGGGTTAAACATTAGGCGGCCTTCATGCTCGGCTGGGCCGAGGTGAATGAACGAGCGGCGGGCGGGTGTTTGACTCCGAGCCGCGTCCTGCTGCTGGTTGTCGGAGAGCAGGTTGAGCTGCGGGAGAACGGGTTGGATCTCATTTCAGACACGCTCCGTTGGCGGAGAATGTCGATGTAAAGTTTACCTCTAGCAGCAGCAAAAAGATGAATATTCACCTAAACTTAAACTTCAATAAAACGTGTTGAATTGATAAATAACTTACACGTTTAAATATACTCATATTAATGTATAACTGGATCAATTAGATTGTAAATGTTGTAGTTCCACTTTTTGGCCACCAGATGGCGCCGTTTCAGTAACTAACAATGGAAGAAGAAAGAAATCTAAAATACTGAAATTATTACAATTTCAGTTCAGTGAAAATATAGATTTATCGTTTGAGTTTTTTAGTTTGACATATTTTAACAAATTTTTATTCAGTATTGCATGAATGATTCTCAATTATTCAAGTTTATGTAGGCCTAAACATTATTAAAAATTCTGCAGATGACATATTTTAGCAAGACAAATTTAACAATTAATTTATTTCAATAATAATCTCCACCAAAAAGGTCATTTCCATAATGTTGGTTTGTCTGTGCACAAAATTACTCAAAAAGTTAAACAGAATTTCAGGAAGTGTTGTCTCAAAAAATATATACATTTTGATGTTGATCTGGACCACCTGCATAACTGACCCTAGGGTTTTAGCATTAGTGTTTGCTCTCTAAGTGCTGCTTCCTTGTTATTATCAACAATTTTCCATCTTTTCACTCATTTTCCTTTACCTGTTTGTTCAGACTGCTGGGCAGCTGAAGCCATCATCATCACAGGGCCAAACATTTAATAAACTCATTACAAATTATCTTAATGTGTACTTTACAATATAAAATAACATAATAATATGAAATTAGACTCACAGACATTATGCCAAAATTTTTTATTCTCTAAATATGGCACATTTAAATGTACTTTTTTTTAAACAAAATCAACACAATAAATTAATTAAAATGGTCAAAGTGCAAGTGCTTAAAAAGACATTTTAATGCCTAACAACAAAAGAAACACTTTAAAAATATTTAATTAAAACAAAATTTGAAGATACATCTCTTTGTTTATAAAACAACTTAATTACTTAAACATGTATTTTTTTCCTTTGTTGTCTTTGGTTCCAGGTCCCTGAAAGTTGAATAAATACCTGCAGAATAAGAGTTCATCAAGTTTTAGGTGGAAGTAAAGTTATAGCAGTGAAATAATGTCCCGAGTTAGATGGTTTTTTTTCTTTCCCAACTGTGGGAATTACTTCTTGCAGGTTTCAGAGCCGACCTGTAGAGGGCGCTGTGTGTCTGAAAAGCTCATCCTGATCAGTCCACCTCGTCATGAAAAGCTGCTTCCTGCAGGAGCAGAAACAAAACATTCAAAGTTAGCTTACCAAGTTTTATTTTGAACAAATCCTATCCAGAAGGGAAAAAAAGGAGATGTTACGTACGTATCCGCCCTGCTGCTCGGCCCAGGCTGAATAATCCTCCTGCAGGAACCGGGCTCCGTAGCGCAGCAGGCGTTCCTCAGGCAGAGTGTCCACAGCCGAGAGGCGACTTGTGACCTGATTAAAAATGACACATTTACAGCTTCCAGTCACTCATTCTGGGTGTTTCTGTCAGAATATGTTACAAGTTTCTGCACTAACTCAACAAATAACCCCTGAACACTTCTGCTTTAGCCTGGCCCTTGCCTTCCTACGCAGCTCCGCTCAATTCTAGTTTCCCTTCTCTGCTCCGTCTGGGACTTCTCCCA
>NW_013952589.1:916088-918384 GCF_001266775.1 Austrofundulus limnaeus
TCTCTATGCAGCAAGTCCAGACCCTTGTACGAAGCAAAGTGAAGGACGGGGGTCTGGTTTTAACCAGGCTACTTCTGTTTTAAGTTTAGCCACCTTTCATCATAGCTGGATTAAAAAAAAAAAAAAAAAAAAGACACTCACCTCACAGGCCATTGCGATTTGGGTTTTGGGGGATGCTTGTGGCCCCAGAGCATTGGGGTCGTGGCTCCGGAAGCCTATCCTCTCCAGGAATGTTTGGAGAACGCTCCTGAAGAAGCCGTAGTTTAAGAACTGCTCCAGACCGATGTTAGCTTCTTTAAACTGCAGGACACAAACAATAATCTGAATAAAGTCACCAGAAACTGGTTTGTCTTCCGTTTGTCATAAACCGGTGGGTGAACTCTGGACCGGTGTGGGTGTGTTGAACTGAGCAGGGAACATTACGTCACACGAGAGTACATTTCATTTATCGTAAGAGGRAGATTTAACAGAAACTCCTGAGGGTGGGGCTTAGGGCGTTTACCTTGTCCTGCAGGTGGTCTCCACTGTCTCTCAGCAGCAGAGCTACAATCCTCTCCGCATCATCTGAACATAAACAGTTTTTAGTTTTTCACATTTTCCATTCATTTATAAGACCTTTCATATCTGTGTGTTTTGACTCACCTTCTTTAGAATCACTCTCTATTCCTGAAGGGTTGAGCTCGATCTCCTCGATGATGCCCATCACCTGAGCCGCCAACTCACCCATCTCCTCGTCGTCCTCTTTAAACAAATCTGGAAACAAACCAGCAGTGATGAAACTAAACCAGTCAGCAGGCTCTGCTGTAAATCAGGTACGGCTGGTTTAGGTGCAGATTGTGTTTTTGTGATGCAATAAGCAAAGTTGTTATACATTTACACAATTTAACTGGTCAAACCTGCTTTTTTTTAATATCCTAAACGCCACAAAAACAATGAACAGATTTTAGATATTTTAAACAATCTAAAAGTTATTTCTATAAAAAAAATCTAAAACTGTTCATTGGGTCTTTGGACTTTCTTATAAAATAAAACAAGCTGCAGCTTTATTGTGCAAAATAAACAAAATTCAACCATCTTTTGTGTTTGTTAATAATCCAATCTCTAAAAAAAGACTAATAAAAATATATATTGAATAAAGACAGCTGTGTGTAGAATTAATTAATTATAATTCTCATTTGTTTTTGTAAAAACCTTTTCCTAATGATGCGTTTTAATCTGAGGTTTTTATTAAAATATTAAACATTTAATGACTCCTGCTTCTATTATGCGACACATTTATGTTTATCATTTCTGTCAACTGAAATGTTCRGACAGAACAAAAATGTCACTTCTGTGCTTCAAACATCCTTTTCTTTTTGATTTTCTGACTTTTTCCTAAACAAAACCGGAGTTTATGTTTCGCTGAGTGGTTTCTTCCTGTGGCTGTAATTTGAAGCTCACCGTGTTGAGGAACAAAACATCTGTCAGTTACATCACGACGCCCAGCCGCCGGCTGTGGCTGTTCTGACTCGTCTGTCTGAGGTTTAACGCATCTAAAGACCGACAGCAGACGTGTCCCAAATTTCTTCTTCTTCGTCTTCTTCTTCTCCTGTTTCTCGTCGGTTTCAGTCTTGATCAGAGCTGGAGTTGTTTCGTGTCCGTTTGTTCGTGGCTCCTTCTTGGGCCGTCTCCTCTGCGCGTAGGCCATCATCAGTCTGTACTCCACCGAGTCCTCCATGTTGCCCGGGTCGGAGTCCAGTTTAGAGTCCAGCTCCGTGGTCTTGTTGGAGGCCGCTCCGTGGCTCTCCACGTGGCCGTCCTTCATGCTGCTCTGCTGACGAGACAGGAAAGGTTTTATTAAAGAAGCGTAAACAACATTATAGATAACCAGTTTTCTTATTAGGTTATTTTAACTTTAAATTAAACAATTATACCGGTCATTTAAAAAAGCAGAAAATTAGCATTTTGAATTAAAAAAAAAAATCAACATTTACATCTGAAAATAGGAACTAAGAGTTTAAACGTCCTTTACTGTAAAGTAGGTTATCTGAAATAACAAGTCATAAGTTATTTATAGATCAAATTTGTGTGTTTACTGTCAACTAACAAACAGGGGTGTAAGAAAATATCGATACACTGAAATATAGCAATATTTCATTTCCCGATACTGTATCGATATTCTAAAGCCCTGTATCGATTTTTTAAAGGTTTAAAATGTCAACTTTCCTGCCAGCCGTTCATTTTTATGTTGTAGTTCAGCCTCCGACCACTAGTAGGCAGCAGTGAGCCAGACATTTGGCTCCTCTACCTCTTGAGG
>NW_013952589.1:918618-921847 GCF_001266775.1 Austrofundulus limnaeus
ATATCGGGATATATCGTATCGTGACCCCTCTGTCATGATATGTATCGTATCGCTAAATTATTTCCAATACACAGCCCTACTAACAAATATCATTTTCACTGACTTATCATTTAATAGTTATGGTTTTATTATTAAAAAGTACGAAACAGAGAAAAGAAGCAAAACAGCACATTTGAGGCCAAAATGTGTATTTAAACTGTGAAATTATAATTTTCTGTTCAATAACTTCAAAGACTTCTATTAAAATAATTGTAGGTACAGTATTAATTGGTTTCTCTTTTCTGAGTAACACTACTTGATAAATAAATTATTGCAGACCCTAATCTGTGAGATTAAAAACTAGATTAATCATTCATAAAACACTGTACCACACCTACAGTACATTTGACACAAAAGGTAAAAAGATAATTAAAAAAACAACATCCTGGCTTCCATATACTTGTTTTGAATGAGACATTAGTGTATGTTTTCAGTTTAGAGGTAATTTTTGACCTTTTACTGTAAACAGCTGATTCGGGTTCATGTTCAGACTGGTTTGACTGGTTTTATGACTGAACGGTTTCCTCAAAACTCACAGCAAAGGTGATTACGGTCACCTTTACATAACATAAACTAAACTACAAAAACTACTGATACTAAACAGATAAAACAGTAAATTAATAATAACTACGAATTAAAGAAAACTTAGGTTTATTATTTCCTTGTCGAACTGAACTGGTGAATTAAAGGTTCGTGACGAAATAATGAATTAAAAGTATTTTATTGGACGTTTAAATGATAACACCTGTTAATGATATAATGGAAAATAAAAAGAAAACTTACCGTTTCGCCGGCGAAAAGTTTGCAACTTAATTATGCCGATAGGAAGGCAAAGAGAAACCTGGACGATTCAGCAGTGACGTACAGCACCGGAGCCATTTATACAGAGGTAGGGCGGGGCTTATTCAACGTAATGACGTCAGAGAGGTTTCAGCGAATCGTGTCAAACATACAAATCCCAGGAAATAAATACGTTTATTTTCCTCTTAAACGAAAAGTAAAACCAAAAGTAGTCCAGTAACTATAGGAACAACAAAGCAACAAACATGAGTTCATGACAGSTTTCATCTTGTTTTGTAAAGAAAAAGGAAACTAAAACCTTTATGTCTGATTAAAAATCCATAAATACTGAATTAATTGACTGTTGAAGTTGTGCAACTCATGCTGAAATATTTGAATATATAATATAATGTATAATATTTAAACGTTGGTTTCTGATGTCGCCCCCACTTTCCTTTTAAAGTGTTCTGGAAACCACTCTGTGTGGTTATTACAGAAWCTTTGATAAAACTTAAGAGGAACAAAGAACCTTTTGATAAGCAACAACCACTTGAGGCCACGAAAAAGTTGTTTGGTGCTTCTGCACCAAAAGGGAAATTTCTCTTTTACTCACTGGATGACTCAACAAGTTATTGGGAAATAACTGATGAATGTGATACACACGTTTGGTTTGTTTTGTTTTGCTGTAGGCCACAAGCAGTTTGATGAATATCTGCTTTTGTAATTTTTAAAATTGTATTAAGACCAAAATCTAGTTTAAAGACGACTTCTGTTTTGATTTAAAACCATAAAAATGACTCCCAGGTCTAACGAAGTGAAAATAGCATCCAGTATTAATCCGATGACCTTCATCAGGGTAAAACACATAAACTTGGATGCTTTTTTTAATTTCAAAGGTCTGGATTATTGATGAAAAGAGGAAGAGAACACAGAACTGAGTTTTGGTTTATTCATCATCACCCAGTCAAATGATGCACGAGCACTTTTCAGGTGACAGTCTGAATCACTGGAAGTTTACCATGTGATGTTTCCTTCATTAACTTGTCCACATCATGAATTCCACTTTCCAGGAAGTTGAGTTAAACCCTGATTTATCTTTTCTGTGTTCACGACAATATGATGATCTTTCCAGCTCTTAAAACACAAGAATGTCTGCTTTGAAAATGTTTAACTCCAATTAAAGCATCTACTTTATAATAGTTTGTGTTTTATTTTATAAATCTCCTTTTTAATATTGTTTTTATAGATACATTGTTTATACATTGGAAGTCTAAAAAGTTCCCTCCTTTCCTCACTGCTGACTGAAGAGTAAGATTAACCTTTTTAAGTCCAC
Source organism: Austrofundulus limnaeus (assembly GCF_001266775.1). Classification (NCBI taxonomy): domain Eukaryota; kingdom Metazoa; phylum Chordata; class Actinopteri; order Cyprinodontiformes; family Rivulidae; genus Austrofundulus; species Austrofundulus limnaeus. The sequence goes on from NW_013952589.1 coordinate 920,771, forward strand.
TCCAGTCACCCTCACCCAGGGCCGGAGCTAGATGTTTTTGCGAGGTGTGGCACGGGGGGTGGCCAAGGTGTTCTCTGGGGGGCACATATAAATAAAGAAAACTACTCTGGATTTGAACATTTAAGATGACCACTACAGCTAAGTTTAAATGGCTATAATTAAGACTAATTGAGCTGAAATTTGGTGTGGTGGAATTGTTGCTTTGTATTAATTCAGTGGGTTTTGAAGTCATTTCTTTCTTCACACATTGATGGTTCCCTCTACACTAGATAATACAGCTTCTTAACAGATATTTACTTTGTTTTAGCTCTAACTAACCATCCTATTTTGCCGCATGCAATCCCCGCCCCCAGTTGTCAATCATGCTACTTGGGGTGGCCAATCAGGAGCCAAGAGTAGCCCTTGCCACCCCGGCCACCCCTCTGGCTCCGCCCCTACCCTCACCCCTTTGTCCGATAATGTTTCTGTAATTTATATATCAGGTTTAATTTATGACATTTCATAAATTATGTGGCTACAAACACCAAGTCTGGTTAGTGTATTAGAGATAAATTTAATATACTCCACTTTATTTAATAAATTATATAGTGAAAGGATTATCTTTACAAATACTGTACACAAACTACTATATATTTTAAATACATGTGTGGTTTAGCCTGCAGCTCTTTATCAATAAAAAAATATTTAAATCATAAATCCTTTTGAGCATATCTGATCTAAATGACGACTTAACAAAAAAAAATAAACAAACGGAAGAGGAAACCACAGCAGTGAGGTCAGAGACAAAAATAAAATCACATTTTGTAACACAAATGTAAAATACAAAAGCAACAGAACCTTAAAAGAGACTCAGCTCTAACTCTTTTTTTAAAACTATAATAATTTAATAGTTTAAAACAACAAAGCCATTCTCTTTATACCAGAAAACGAGGTAAGAAAACGCCATGCAGCTCTGATGAGACACAGTTTAATACAAAGTCATGTTTCTACCCGATAGAAAGAGTGATAAGAAGTGTGCGTGTGCACGTGTGTGTGTGTTTGTGTGTGTGTGTGTGTGTGTGTGTGTGTGTGTGTGTG
>NW_013952589.1:922152-923614 GCF_001266775.1 Austrofundulus limnaeus
GGAGAAAGTGATGGAAAGAGGAAAACGTACAAAACATGAGTTACACAAAAATATTAAACATTTAAAAGACACGTAGGCATTCAAAACAGAGCAAAGTTAAACAAACATAAATCTAAAAACAAAACAAGCTTTTCCCATTTCCTTTAAAGTTTGTTTAAAACGTCCCAGTTGGGTCAAACTGGTCAGTTTCAGTTCTTGCTGAAGTGAACTCCAGGAAGATGGAGCAGAATATGAGGGTTTTTTTTTTAAGTTCTGTGTGAACTAAGAGGACACTGAAATAAATCAAATCTTGGGAGCGCAGACTATGAGGATAGATTTATAAAGATAACAGTGTAGAAGCCTGCAGGTAATGATACTGATGTCAGTAAAAAGGCTCTTTTGGTCATGACTCTGAGATGTGGTGGTACGTGTCGTGTTCATGGCGCTGTCCCAGGAAGTCACAGAAAAATTTAAGTTGTGCCCAGAGTTTTAAAGCTTGACTGAGTGCCAACCATAGAGTTACATAACACTAGACTGAGCCCYGCCCATCCTGTCCACWGTTAGCATCTGTGACAGCACAGAGGAGCAAAAACTGYGACCTGTGGATCTGTATTACAAATTATTACTTTTACAGTAAATAAATAATTATGTTAATTTCATTCAACAATCCTGTAAAACAGCAGATTTATACCAAATATATATAAGTTATAAATAACAATGATCTAAACAAACCTGAAGTCAGTTGCTAGTTGCAAAATGACTTCAACTAATAAAGTATACTGTATTTCTCAATTCATARCTGTCATAAATAATAAGAAATATTTACCAGTGGACAGAGTTGTAAAGTAACTAAGTACAAATACTTTATTACTGTACTTAAGTAGAATTTTTGGGTATCTGTACTTTACTTGAGTAATTATTTTTCAACCCACTTTTTACTTCTACTTCTTACATTTTCACACAGTTATCTGTACTTTTTACTTCTTACATTTTAAAAAAAGGCAAGAAGTAGAAAGTTGTTACTTTTACTTCATTTTTGCTTGTTTTCATTCCAGCTTGTTATTGTAAAAAATAAATACTATCCATATAAACTGTGCCTCCTAGATAGAGTGAATTTAATTGTGGTTGAATGAGAAGTATAAATTTATAAAATTCTGATACCGTATTAGTTTGTACACAAACAAATCATGTCCCACTCCAGCAGGACATAATCATTAAAATAAAACTTCTGTACATAAGAAGTATTTGTATTTAATGAATTATATTTTGCATTTGGCCGCAGCCCTCAGATAGATTTTCATTTTGGAGAAAATGTTTGTGCAGCCTTGATATATTTACATAAACTGAAACAGCTAGACTAGTGCATCCTAAATTTAACATAAATTAATTATTTTAAGAAGACAGTCACTTCTGCATTTTTGGGGAGGTCACCTCCTAATAAATGTCATTACAGAAAATCTAACTGCTCACTTTAAATCAATAC
>NW_013952589.1:924915-932688 GCF_001266775.1 Austrofundulus limnaeus
GAGTATAACATTATAACATGATATAAAACTCAAAAAAGTTGATTTTACATGATATTGCCCCTTTAATAGTTTTTACAGTTTTTACATAATCAGACCTTATTAATTGCTTTTTAGCCAACATGTACAGTACTGATCGGCCGCTGCTTCAGTTAATATTTACCTCTATGCTGCCAACCCTTGAGAAATCCGGTTAGAATGTCATTGCTTTTGGGTAAATAGAAATCTCATTATCCTAGACATCTCTGTATAAATAAGGGCGTAAGAGTCCAGAGGAGGGACAGTTGGTATTTTGGTAGAAAGCTGCTAAAGATGCAGCTGGCAGGAAAAAGAGTTTTGTGAAACTTCTGTTTTACTAGAAGCATTTCAGGAACTTACAATCCAGGAAGCTCCAGTGAGGAGACAGTCTGCTGGTTGAACTGGACATGGGGACGCCTCGGCTTTCATCCTGCAGAGATAAAAAAAAAAAAAAAAACACAGACTGGGATTGTTTTCTATTGAACTGAACCATGACATGATTATAAAACAGTCGGACTGATAAGAGAAAACAGATATAAGCAGAAAAGTTCATAAGACGACAAGAATCAGGAGTTTCAGATCTAATTTTACTCGTGTGTGAGGATCTTGCTCAACGTGTGTGTCAATTTTACCGTATGCTGAATTTATGAGTGTAAATTTGTCATTTACAAGAAAATGTCTCAGAGTTTACTGGATGTTATAAAATCTTACAGCTAGAAATAAAATCTGAAATGAGTTTTTAAAAAATCTAAATAAACCAGCCATGTACCTGATAGTGCACTCTGTGGCCAGTAGAGGGCGCCTGGTGTATATCCTAGCAGCAGACAGGTTCCAGGGTTAAAAAGCATTTAGAGTTAAAAGTTTTCACACGTGTTCAAGTCAGAAGAACTCACAGGTCAGCGAGTCATCTATAAATAACTACAAGAGGAGGGATGACGCCACGAGGGTTATGAAATAATAATGAAGAGGAGAAGGAGCAGACGAGAAGGATGATGAGGAAGGGGACGAAGACTTGCCTCTTGCAGCCTGTCAATATAAAGTCTGCAGGTCTCCAGGTCACAGTCTCCCCTCACCACCACGATGCCTACTGGGATTGCTGGAAAAACACACAAACGCACTCTTCAGGGTGGAGAAACGTGAGCAACACAACCAAACAGAAGGTGGGACTGGGGAGGAGCCTTACAGATGTCCCGCAGGCGCTCTTTGTCGTACTGCAGCCTGTCGTACTCCTGCAGGCTGATCCGATTCACTCGGAGGCGCAAGCGGTCCGGGACGGCGTGGGGGCTGGAAGAGAGGCGCACGTGAGGTGGATAYGGGCGCACACGTATGAAAGCCGACACACAACAAGGAGGATGTGCGTATGCGTGCATGCACTCACAGACACACAAACCGAGAATGACACTTTCTTATTTTACTCCTGCTTGTTCCAAAATTAACTAATTWAAAAAAGCCTCTCAACTGGGGGGAACAGTAGCACAAAATAAGAGAATAAAGAGCTCGGACATCCTTGCATCAACCTGACTTTTAGTTCTGTCACATAAACTGAGGCCTTTTTATAAAGAGTTTTCTTGTTAAAAGTGAAGGACGACGGCAGAGAAGACATGAAGACAAAAGCTGACCGAGAAGTGGGAAGACTTCAGCATGCTGCCATACACATAGTCCTCTTACTGCACACAAAACAACAAACTTACACAGAAACTGAAGGTTTGATCAATATTTGATGATTCTATTATTTTTTAAACGATAAATAAATTAATATCTCCATGTCAAACATCTGCATGATTTTGGCTTTTAGGTCATTTTTTATATAAATATGAAGGTTTAACGTTTTTTACAGAATGATTCAGCATTAATTCCTAAAATTTAGTGTTTGTGTAAAAATTGCCTAACAGAAGAGTCATTTATAATACTTGAAATAAAGCATTAAACTGATCTAAAAGTTGGCTATTTTTTAATCAGGACTAGGGCTGCCACAAACGATTATTTTTATTATCGATTAATCACCTATTTTTTTTTGATTAGTCGACTAATCGGATCATATTTTAATTGAATATAAAATATACAACCTATCGCGCCAGAATGCAGCTGCTATTATATAACCATGGTTAGATTTTAGCTATATGCTAACTATAAATAATCGTTGTAGAAGACAAGTTCTGCTCTGCAGATATTGCACAGGTTTCTCTTTCATTTTCTTAAAATGATCCCACACTTTTGAGCTCCGTTGTCAGGTAGCCATGATACCAGAGCCTGTCTGTATAATGTCTTGTGACGTCCACGACCTACCCCAGTTACCACTACTGTGCATGTGTGTCAAGGACAGAAAGGCAGATGTGGCAGTGGAAGGTGTCAAAGCAGTTTGGAGAGAAAAACAAAGTAAAGAACAAAAAAAAAGAAAACGATTAATCGGTTATTAAATTAGTCATCGATTATTTTAATAATCGATTAGTCGTCGATTAATCGATTAATCGTGGCAGCCCTAATCAGGACTGTTCAACTAAATTGCCCTGGGGGCCACAGTTACTGCAGACCAGCAGCACATGGGCCGAACATCCAGTAATTAAAGTCATTATGTAAATAAACCAAGTATTACAAAAATCTTTTACCTTTGAAGTATTTTATTTTGCTACGTTTAATCATAAATACAACATACAGAACCCTATGGAATAAAAGTAGTGATGATAAAACAATAAAAACAAAAATAGACTCTTATTTGACACAAATATCTCTGACTTGCCAAATTTTTAAACCAATTTWATTTTCATTTTCATAGTTTTATCTTMAACTGCTTGWAGTTTAAACTGTCTTGGATGTTCATAGAAATGTTTTTTACCAGCTTCTTGTCAAGATTCAGACGTTTCTGTAGATACCACACGTCTATGTTTCACTAAAAAAAACTTAATTAAAGGTAGGAATAAAAGTAGAAAAATGGGGGTTTGGGCTTAAGATTGGCAGGCCGAACTTTGGTCACTCACGGATCAGATGTGGCCTGCAGGCCACCAGTTGAATAGCCCTGGTTTAAATTCTGATTTGTGACTTTTAAACATAAATTTTTTTTAAATAGTTTACCATAATATAAAGGTAATGACAGAAGTTTAACTTGTTTATTGAAATCATTGCAAGATAAACATATTTGAGGTTTGTTTTACTTTTTTGGTTTTTTTTATTGTGTAATTTGTTCTGAAAGCAATGAAAGCTTTAAATCAAACATTTGAGAGCATATTGGTTAAAAACAAAGTAATTTTATCGGATTAAATTTGGTAGCTAAAAATAATAAAGCTAAAAATGGACAAATGTGAAGATTTTTTGGTGTCAAAACTGGTTAAATCAATAAAAAAAAGTGCTGCTTATGGTGATTTTTTTTCAAACTACTACGATAAAAACTCAAATATCCGTCAAACCTGACTGACGCTGAAATGACGCGACACCATCCGCTCATTCGCTCAGATGTGTGCAAAGACAYGAGAACACACACTTGACAAAGGGGTTAAAGGTACTTACACAGAGAAGGAGTCGGGGGGAGCAGAGAGGCGGCGCAGATCAGCTGCACACACCTTCTGAATACTACAGCCGCACACACATGACACACACACACAAACACAGAAGAGAGGCGGAATTGTATGGCAGTGAGAGGAGGGGGGTGAGAGAGAAAACAAAAAAAGTGGAAAATAAAAAAAAATCAGGATGTGTCGTTAGAGGGATAAAGGATGAGAAAAGAAAAAAGGATGAACAAAAGGAGGGAAAGACGGAGAAAAGCCCAAAAGGTAAGTGGACAAACAGTGATAGCACAGTCACTAAAAACTGCAGCTACGACAAGAAAAGTTACTTTACTGTTCTAAAGCATGCACACAGCTACTGTAGCTCWTTACAAAAAGCAGAGAAAAGACTCACATATACATTTATAAACTGTTATACAGCAGACAGAGGGTGTTAGGAGTGTTTTAACTTTCACTACAAAAAAACAGCTTCGTTCCTGAAACAAATGAGTAAATAAGAAGCCACAGCATCACATGTCAGAGATTAAGGTGGGACTCGGAGTGACCGTCAGCTCTCCGGACACATCGTGTGACTCACTCTGCAGGTAATTTTATTTTATTTTTTTCTTTTTGTGCAACACGGCTGGCCTACTTTGATGGCCTGTGTCTGGATCTGTGTGAGTGACTCACTCGTTGAGCAGGGGCACCGAGGTGCGTCTCTTGCTCTTCTGGACCATGTTGGCCTGGTTTCGAAGGGAGATGCGCAGAGTGGATGGAGCCAGGCGGCACGGCTCGCCGTCCACCTGAGAGCAGACACACACACAGCTGGGGTTTATAAAAATCAATTAAATGCATATTTTCTCTGTTTTATGATTTTCAAACTCCATGGATTTTGTTCAAAATGACGATTGTAGTTTTAAAAGTTAGCTAAGGGAAGAATAGACAGTTTTAACACTACAGGCATGGAAATATAGAAAAATGTCCTCTTTCACACAATGTAACTCTCTGAACCAACAGACTGACACTTTAAAAGCTTCAAATACTCGTTTTTTTTTACAAACCAAAACTCTGGTTTTAATTCGCCTCTTTGTTCCCACTTTTCCCCACCAATAAAACTCATTTCACTCAGGTGCTCATTTCTGCAAAACTGCTTCATGACAGATGCGTTTTTTCCCCCTGAAAATAGCAGATGTAATCCCCTGGGTGGTCGTGGTGCTCATTACCTGGACAGGTACGGTTTTGAAGGTRGTGAGGACCACTTCTCTACACTGGTGAAGTCTCTCTCCGTGACCTCCRACCTGCAGCGCAGCCTGGTGGACACAACAGAGACATGCGCCTCGGTCAACATCAAACAAAGCACACTTCCTGTTCGCTTTCCTGTTCGTCTCTCTCACCAGCGACGCCATCGTGAAGCCGATCACCTCGATGCAGCCGTCGTCGTGGCGCTGCGGCTCGAAGTCGCGGTGGTCGCCGGTGTTTCCCCACGGCATGGTGCCCGCACAGTACCTGCACACGTTTACAACGTGATGTGATTAGTGAGCAGCTCACTGGAGTGTGTTTCTCCAAATCAAGAGGGAAATAATAAACATGTTCATCATTTATAACAGATGGTGCTGTGTGAATAAAAAGACTTAAAAATACAGCCCAACATCTAAACTATRACACTAAAGCTCATTTTTCTGATTTATGTCTGCACATTTTTGACTTTTATAGGTTTTTGATTWAAAAAAATACAAGAAAAAAGGTGAAATTGTGACATGACTTTACGGTTTCTGTGTTAGAGTGAATTCACTGACCTGGGAATGTTCAGAAACACGATGCACTGAAACTTCAGCTCCTGGATCTTCGGTGTTAGATCTGCGCCATCACACTGGAAAAATTAAAATAAAACAGAAAAAAATGACTTGTTTCTTTAGTGCTGCTTTCATTGATTTGATTGAAGAAATGGCAACTAACTGTATCTTGGTGACAGGCTGCTGAAAACAGCCGCTGCCTGAAGTTGCCTGTTCTGAGTAAAAACAGCCCCGGTTCATCCTGAGTCGACCTGAATGATTCATAAATCTGTCGCGACACTTCGCTCTGATTCTTTCCGGTAACAAAATACTAACCTTCAGGAAATGTGTGATTGAGCCTGATTTCATTTTGTGTTGTAGGGCTCTGATGAACACGGTGTATTTGTGCTGTAAATACTTAAAGAGGTTGTGTATTTGCTGCAGCAAACAGATGAAAAAACTGTATTTCCTATTACAGTAATCTTGGTTAGAAAGTCACTGAGCTTTTCTTTATATGAAAGAACATTTTAAAGGAGACATATGATGCTTCAGTTGGGGTTTATATAAAGTAGAACTGCAATTCTTTGATCTGAATTCCTCCTTATTGTAACTCCACAAGCCCTGACCCTGTTCTGAGGTGTGTCTCAGATCAACTCGTTTTGAGTCTGTCTCTTTAAATTCAAACAAGGCCCTTCAGACCTTGCCCCCCTCCAGCTTCCAGAGCGGTCCATTCCAGTTTGATAGAGGGGTTTACGACATATAGACATGTTTTATTTACCAATGAATTCAAAGATGTCAACAAGGGAAAACTTGTCCATCCAGCCTTACACGTTGGAGCCAGAGTCTAACCCAGAACCAGAGTCTGACSCAGAACCAGAGGAGAATGAAGACCACCAAATTGTTGTTGGTAAGTCCAGACTTTATTCAGAAGTTCTGTCACATTTGATGAAATAGTTCAAAAATAATTTAGAAAATAAAATAAAATACTGAACAGGCTGAAACATACAGTATGACTCAAACAAAATATAAAGATATCTACGCAGCATCAGAAGAGACTATATTCAACTTTTCTACCTCCTAGAGACTCCAAGTACACAACAAAACATATTTATCAGCTAAAAAATGGATTTTGCATCATATGTCTCCTTTAAAAATTGATCTGTTTAGAAAGAAGCAAAGAAGTGACACAGGCTGTGTCCAAATTCAGGGGCTGCATCCTTTGAAGGCCGATGAATTTTGCTAATTTTGATCTATTTTCTATCTTCATTTCTTAATGTGCAAATTTCCCCACTGCGGGATCAATAAAGTCTTATCTTATCTTATCTTATCTTCTTATGTTTAGCGTCATCACGGTTGCTAAAGGTTGGTAAAGCTGAAGGCTAGACCATCCAAATTCACAGCCACTTTCCTCCAATTTTTGCGGTCAACAAAGGACCTGATCCACYGGKTCCTTCGGAGAATGCAGCCCCTGAAATTGGACACGGGCAGGGTAAGAACGTTTGTTTTTTAATTTAAGGAAACRAAACAGACAATCATCTGCCCTCAATTGAAAATATAGTAGATTTTGCTTGTGGGTTTGACCGAAGGGCAGCTGGAGGGTTAACTTTATCACCACAGTTAGACCTGGAGAGTAAAATGTTGTAACTCTTTAATATTGCTTTAATGCATTAGCTCAATCCTCAGAGATCCTGTGACTGAGGAGGTCTTTAAATCATCTCCGAGGGACACTTTCAGCGTGCCGACAGTGGAAGGACGTCCTGTTAAATCACCCGGGCCTCGCCGCGGCTCAGATATGTCGACATGCAAGACGATACGAGCCGAGGGAGGAAGAGCGCGTTAACACTCACCACCACTCTGACGTGCTTGGACAAATCCCTGGAGCTTCTCTGGAGGAAATCTGAGAAGGCAGCCTGCACACAAACAAACACACGAGTGTGTACACACACACACACACACACACATGCGCAAACACGTGTGTAAACAGAGAGAAGAACCCAATCAAACAGAATTACAGTTCATTACGTTTCCCTCATTAAAAAGAGATAACTCCTCTGCAAGCTTCTGCTTCATTTCCCTCCAATCATCTCCTCCTCCTCCTCCCAACTCACATCACACAGAGTGTCAGCCGGATCAGGAGACGCACAACTTTTAAGATTTTAGCAGCTTGTTGACACTTTATGGATGAGTCAGAAAAACAATAATGTGACAAATACAGAGTGTTTCAGGAAAAAGCAAAAAATATATATAAAAACTTCATAACCCTGAAAGCTGTGAGCGACTTAAAAAAATAATTTCTTCATATTTCACGACTAATCTTGAGTGTAAAGGTCAGATGAATTATTGAGAACGTGACATTTGTTCAGCGAGCACATCAGAAGGATATTGCTCAGCTCACACTGTTAATTACAGATAAAAGACAAGTGAAGGGAACAAAAATCCCTCTTCTTTCACTGGAATAACAAAATATGCATTTAAAATACATTTTAAAATAAAAAAAGTGTTATTTTTTT
>NW_013952589.1:937143-938936 GCF_001266775.1 Austrofundulus limnaeus
TTGATAATCATCCGATAATCATTTGATAATCATCCGATAATCATTTGATAATCATCTGATAATCATTTGATAATCACCTGATAATCATCTGATAATCACCTGATAATGTTCTGATAATCATTTGATAATCATCTGATAATCATCTGATAATCATCTGATAATCTAGAGAAATGAATGAGTTTGGCAAACAGACTAATGTAAACTTAAAACTGGGTGGTTCTTTGACATCAAAGCAGCAGATTAACAGGTCTGCTCACCTGGTTGCCCCCACTCTTRGGATTAACGAAAACCAAGACAGGCTTCATCAAAGGCGAAGGGAGGGGCTTCAGAATGAACGGACGCCATCTGGAGTCCTGAGTGGAACAAGAAAGTAGAAAAAAGTTACTGTGTCAGAACCTAACAAGCCCTCAGCTGATGCGTCCAGAGAAAGAATCCTACAAAGATCTCTCTGAGCTGAACCGAGCCACTTTCTGAATCAAAGAAACGCGATGGCAGCCTGATCCACCACGATGCTGTGTGGTTGCTGGGACAGTTTGGGAGTTTTCTAGTTACTTTCTTCTTTGTTTTGTCCTGTTATGTTCCATTTTTGTTCGTCTATCTAATCAGCCTGCCACGCCCATCTCCACCTGTTTCTCCAGCCACAGCTGCAGCCACTCCACTCATCAGCCTYAATTCTTTTGRTTCTTTTAATCCGACCATTGTCTTCCTCCAAACATGACACAAGTTGCACCTGATGTTTGATTTTAATCATTTCATCTTTAAAGCTACTAAACAACATTTGATTAATGAGATCTTATTTTTTATATGAACAAACAACGATGAAATCACTCACATCCAGTCCTTTCTTGCTCGTCCTTCGTTTGAAAGATGTTCTCTTTTTCCTKCGGGCGGAGTTCTTCAGAGAGCTCTGGGGGACGCAGGGAGAGTTCAGCGGTTAGTTCACAGTCGCCACGTTCGCCGTGATGCTGATTAAAAGTGTAATGAAGCATGTGACGTGCCCCTCGGGGTTGGGTTTCTGATGTGTTTGCTGTGTGTGTGTGTGTGTGTTAACAGAGACACAAGCTAAGTGCCTTCAGACGGATCGGACGTCCGTCAGCTTGAATCACATCACGTCTGAAGCCGCAGACACAAAGCGTTTGACAGGACRTTTTTTCAAATTTAGATGCAATGAAGTCATGTTGGATTACCATCACTGAACGACAGCGGGAGAACTTTATTAACTCGAGGGGCGGGGGGAGAACTCTACGTTTGAGTCTTCACCTGTGGTTTCCTAACTTTGATGATCCAGGAGGGCGGGACTATGACTCCGGCGTGAGCCCCCAGCGAACACGACTCCTCGATCTGATGCAGCATGAAACACGTCACCTTGTTGTGGAACTACAAGAACAAATGCCTGTCAATAACTGCTCTGAATAATGAAATAAACCTATCAGCTTTTATTTCTGTCATGTTCTCTCTTCAGAAATAATAACTAATAAAACTGTTTGTTTTAGATGCTCTGCTACAGAAAAGTAAAGGCCTTACAGATAATAAAATGTGAAATTATCTACAGTCATTATGTGCAACAATAAACATCTATACCTTAATTCAAATACACCTACGTCTCCTTTGTTTTGTTTTTTATTAAGCTTTATTGCTTTTACCTCTTATATAATCAGTTTTTATATTATTTCTCTACTTCAGTGTGCAAGAGTAATTAATTATAGATCATTTAGTATGATGTAACGCCAATATGAATATTTTTATTCTAATAATTACAAATGAAAAGTACCGTATTTATTCGTGTATAATAC
>NW_013952589.1:939563-941473 GCF_001266775.1 Austrofundulus limnaeus
CATTAAATGTCTGGTATTCCTCCTCTGTAGTAAAGGCATTTGAATCTCACTCAACAACAATCTCATCCTCTGTGTCTCGCAAGCGCCCCCTCTGGTGGGGAAACTTTTTTCAGGTAGACCAACTTTTACGGAACACCGGTAGACGGCAGCCATTACAGCCGACCATATGTTTGTTGTTGTTCCAGGAGCGGCCCGGCCGCACATTAATCATTAGTTGGTTATCATTACTTAGCTGCAGGACTGCCTTTTTTTCTTTTTTTTCACATCAAGTTACCTGCTTGGATCTTTTACTATCTCGCTCGGAGGCACGAAGGAGTTTTAGCGGTAAGCTCGCTTCAACCGCTTTTTACGATGTGGTTTCATTTCCAGACTCAGGGATTTTGTTAATGAGGCAAATATTTCAGTTAAAAAACATAAGTAAAAATACTTATCCGAGTATAGTACTACCCCCCCAACTTTGTGCGTGATTTTATGGATTAAATTTTACGCATTRTACTTGAATAAATACGGTAAGCAACAGAAAACTGTACAGTTTGGTGTGCAGTGTTTCCTGCAGAGCCTCACACGATCAAAGTCCTGTTGTTGTATTTTTTCTTTTTTTTTGTCCTGTCATTCCAGCACAGGCCGTATGATTTTTTTTCCTCCCTTCCTTATAAAAATGTCTCTTGCCTCAAACTCAGCCAGCCTCGATGTAGTTTCAACTTGTTAAATTGTAAATATGAAAAGGTTTCAGTGTTTTAACTGATCAAGCTTTGCTAGCAGCTTTAGAGTATTGGCATATATATGCTTTGATTTGTAATGATGCAATATATTMATTTTTGGTATCAATTTGTATCTTTATCAGTAACTTGCCAAAGAACTACAGAATAAAATGAGTTTGTACGGCTAAATGTATTCATTTGTGGTATATGATAACTTGTTGTATTCACTTATTAATGCATTRTCTTTCAAATAAATATAACATAATTTATGGATTAAGTCAGTTTTTACCACTTGTAATAAGAATTAAAATGAGAGACAAAAAGAAGATATAAACCTGATGAAAACACGATGAACTGAACGTTTTGATGAGTTGACAGTAGTGAGTTACTTACAGCCTGTTTACACCAAGAACAGCTGATGGCGATGATTTCTTTACTGTGGAAGAACTTCTGCTGAAAACTCTGAAGAAACAGAAGCAAACCGTCAGCCTGTTGATCAAGAGGTGATACTCTGAACCCGTCTGCGTCGGTGTGAACTCACCTTTCCACACTGTTTACATTTCCCCTCCTGCCTTCGCCTGTGAACCCAGTGGTGTCTCAGTACGTTCTGCAGTCAGACAATCACACACACAACGCTGTGACTCGTCACATTTACAGCCGCACACCCAAACACGCAGAAAACACTCACGTCTCTGAGGCATCGGGATCCCCCCTCTCTGAAGGTCGGCTTACATCTGAAGTTAATCTGAAAGGAGGAAGACGCTGTTCATGTGTCGGCCTGCGTTTGTTATTTACAGCTCAAATGGGGTTCGACAGAATTGGACGAGAACGAGGTTGTAGGAGATCTAATTTGCAGAAACGACTGTCAGACGTGACGGATGAGCAGCTTGTGTTTGTGTGTCGTACCTTTTCTAGCTGCTCCATGCAGCCGGTGTGAACCACGATCTTACAGGCTGCACACTTCTTCCTGGGGGCCGACTTCTTAAAGGAGACAGAAGGAGCCGAGTAAGACAGAAAAACAACAAATTTAAGCAAACACTTATAAACAAAGACACGACGTGGTTGTAATAAAAGAAATTACATCACTTTTTTGTTTGTGAAATTATTCTGTTTTAAAGATTTCATGTAGTTAATGCTTAAAAAATACACTCACCGGCCACTTTATTAGGTAGACCTGTCCAACTGCTCGTTAACACTTAATTTCCAATC
>NW_013952589.1:942585-952786 GCF_001266775.1 Austrofundulus limnaeus
TAAAGCTTTTTTTAAAATTTCATAATTAAGCAATTATTTTGTTTTCAATTCCAAKTTGTACAAAAAGTGCAACAGGGTATAGATCAACACGTATCAAAAACTTGTTTATGTGAGTTAAYCTTGATTCTCTAAACGGGAAGAAATAAATGAACGAATAATCCTTTCAAGTTCAGCTTTTTACAAGAAACTTTTCGATTTTGACAAGTTCCTGCGATGGAAGAGACAGTTTCTAGTCAGCTGCTTCGTGAGCTTTAAAGACTTAAGACACCAATAAACTGTTTAATTTTTATTTTCCAGCTCGATAATGAAAGTATGACTGTGACACTGTTTGCACACCAAACAGCAGCCGTCCTCCCGCAGCAGGACAGCTGTTGCCAAAATGGCTAAATCTATCTCGAGGAGTCCCAAAAGGACCACAAAACGTTTACAAGACGGCCAAATTCCCCTCCATCCCAATATAAATTCACCGAATGTGTCGTACTGAGGCCTAACCCAGAAACCCAGAGAACCTAAAAGACCTACTGTTAATGTCCCAGAAACCACAGGACACCCTCAAAGGGCCTGTATTTATACCGCAGTAAAATCTGGAAATTATTATTGATTTAGTAGCAGCAAGCTTCAGACAGAGAGGATCTAAAAACACCAAASCTAAAATAAGAACACACTCTTAGAGCTTTGTAATGCTTTGATCATGACACAAATATCCTGATGGGCTTATGTACTGCCGTACGTTTATTTTTGTCCAAAGCTGTTTTTTATACTGAGTTTCTGCACATCCTTACAATCTCACAGATGTGAAGAAGGTCTGACATTTGTAGTGATTAATCAAAAGAARCATGTCGTCTTCTGCTTCCTTTAACAATCTGAGTTTAATTAAACTCAACACTAAAGCCAAAAATGAATAAATTAAATAGTAAAATCTTGTTTTGGAGACTCTGCCTCTCATCCACTGACTCAGTCGTCTTTTAAACGGCTCGACTGGCAAAATAAAAGCAAACACTTAAGATGTCAAAGAGCAGTTTACCTTGAGTGAATAATATACGGCTGCTGCCCCGGCTCTTACAATCTGACAAACGACTTATTATGAGTAATAATATGATGTGTAATAATGGAAAGGTCTCATCTTCAGACATGTCGCTCTGAACGAGAACAGAGTGCAACACTTATTTGTTGAGTGCTTACCGTATTTACACCAGCTCTCTGATTGGTCCGCTGTAGAAAACAGGTACCATCTTTTTCAGTCGGATATAAAGAAGAATATTTTAACAAAGTATTTCTCTTTATTAATTCAGCTTTCAAATCCAAACAGCCTAATTATGTTTGTTAAAAACAACACAACATGACTTGACTTGAGTGCTTTAATTTTTTGATTTGTTCATGTTTTTCATCCTCCTGGTACTAAAGGCAACCAAAACAAGCTAAATAGACCTTTGTTAGAATCATATGAGTCTGAAARGTAGATTTTATAATTAGTAATTAATCAATCAGGCTGTTTTTTTTCTGTGTTGAGTTTAAGGGGAGAAATTCCACCTTATTACACCTCAWCTATATGCAATAATAAAATCCAAAAGGAAAAATTAATCACATCCAAATGTTAGCATGGAAACATGTAAACAAAAACTCTGTTATCCTGTCTGGACAATATTGGTGAGAAATGATCAATTTATATTAAATATGGGCGTAGGTTTTTTCAGTTTAAAAATGGTTTTGAACCATGTTGTAGATTTGATTCTGTTGAATTAATACTTTGATGTTTAAATAATTGTCACTGATCTGTAGCAGCTTTAGAATTTATAAATCTAAATAAAACCAAATTCAATAAACATATTCCTCAGACACATTGATTTATTGTATTTTAGTATAATTTATAAGTTACTGAATATTGTTCCTATTAATAAGACATCCCTTTAAAAATAACATTATATTTTGGTTTGCATTAAGTAATATTCAAAACAAAATTCTCTCACTGAGGATCAAACCCCAATCTACAAGGTGAGATTCACAATAAAACCTATAATTTCAACACCCTCTCTACATTCCCACATGCTTGAGGTTAATGACTCTCAGGAGCAACATTTCTGTTTCTTTCGGAAACGCAGCTCATATTAACGGCAGCGAGGCTTTTTAACTCCAGGTTTCATTTCTAACAAATTGRAACAGCTGCTGCTCATCAGAAATGTACAGAAGAAGTTAAAACAGTGACCCTGATGGACTTGAGACCTGTCCAGGATGTCCCCACGTCTCACACAATGACATGGACACCAGCTACTCACGACCCAAAAAGGACAAGCAGGTAGAGAATGGATGGATTGGTCCTATAAAATGTTTTAAAATGATTCCTAAAATTAAAAAATGAACTAATAATTTCATAATGTGTGTGAATATAAACATTATTGCATCCAAAAATAGAAGGTTAGTTATTGTTATAAATGTGTTAATAATTGATAATGTTTGCATCAATCAACATTTGCCAAAGAGGAGCTWCACACCCACGAGGAAATCAAGCAAGTTGGCAAAAACAACTAAATACATACATTTAGATAACGTGAAAATTAACCTTAACGTGGGTTATTTGTTTAGAAAATACAACGAGCCTGGCACAGACTGAGCTGCATATTTAAGTGCTGCTACAAAAATAAGTAAAAAGAAGCAGGAACTGGCTCTTTTTTTGAAGTCCAGATGATTTGTATGAGAGGTTTTCATCACTCAGGAGGACTTTAAATCTGTCTGGGGATGTTTATCTGAAAGGTCTATTTCTATTTTTAAACCTAGAAAYAACGACACCATCCTAATGATCATCTTTCTGTTAAGTGGCTTCTCTTTCTTTAGCTCTTTAAACACAGAATCTAAGTTTCTGAATGTGATTCTTTAGTAAATATTGTGTCCAAAAAGCACAATTTCTCCATTTCTATCTTGTCAAATCTCTGTTTTAATATAAGATTCATGTCTTCTCAGCATTAGTATTCAGTCTTCTTTCAAAGTTTCACTGAATTATTTATAAGTCCAGATAAAATTCTAGGGAAAGGATCCAAATCAAAGGAGCATCCAGGATTAGATACYCAGAAAAATGTTGGCGCGAGTGAGGTTGGAGCTCCTTTTTTCCATTACGCAGAAACAAGTCCATCTGCATGGTTTAATACTCACTGCAATCTTCAGGAGGCAGGCGTCYTCTCCGAGGTAACACAGCTCTCCGGAACAACTCGTCTCCATCCACAGGTGATCACCGTTCACTGCGTTCTCCTGCGGGGGTCACAGACAAGAGGCGGGGACAAAAAAAAAGAGGGCAGAGTTATTATTTAATGAGCGGCGATCGTCCTTTCGCGCGTCTCGCTGATTACTTTTCTCGCTCCCGGAAAACTGCGGCCACGTGAACACTCAGCGGAGATCGCGGCCAATAATCGTGTTAAGCACATAAGTGCAGCTGCTGAGTGGGTGGGTTATTTCACAGTGATAATCAAAACAGCATGGAAACCACAGCTAACAAACACACACAATGCAGTATGAGTGTAACTGATGTGTGCGTTGGTGAAACAGCTGCCAAACAGCTCTTTTTTTTTTTAGTGTTGCTGTGTTTTAAAACACAAAAAAATAAGATTCTGATATTTTATTTGACTTTATGTTTTTATTCATTGACTTCAGAGGTCAGGTCTGCAACACTTTTCCAAAAAGTTGTGTCACTTTTGCCATTTCTTTAAAGATACTCTAACACTGAAGATAGAAGCGATGTAGCTTGAAGTACATAAAGTTCCTGTGACATCACATTTTAGTAATAAATATGAACCCATTTTGGAAAGCTAACAGTGATAAAATATTGCAAAAGAAATTTCATGCAGCTGAGATGAACAGTTGTTGAGATATTTGCATGTGATGAAACAGGAAGTGATGTCAAAGGGGAATGTCTGATGACAACAAAGCGTTGCTTCAACAGCTAACACACAGACAAAGAAGAATCTGATGTTTCTTTAGATTATTCTGAATTACTATCAGAGAGATGAAGAGTCAGAGTTCAAACAATTATGTTACAATAAACAAAGACCAGGAAGTTTTTTTTCCCTAAACAGTTCCAATTTGATGTCACTTCCTGTTTCATTTTTGTCATCTTCAAAATAAAATATACCAGATATGCAAAAAAAATCTGTAAAATCATGTGTATTTTGTTAAGTTTCCTGAATATAAATTTGTTTTCTTTGACTGACTTTGACAGGTCAGAGCAGTCGTCTCCTCCTTGTTCTCTGAAAAGCAGAGGTGATCTTGAAGGCAGCATGTGGTGCCTTCAAATCTCTGATGTGCATGACGAAATGAGGCTTTGAATGTACACAGATCCGAGCCAAAACTATCAMGGAGTCAAGCTTGTGGACTTAGTGCCAACTGGATGTTCGCTTTCCTCGTTGGTCTGGACCACACRGTGTCCATTTCTTCAATAAAAGATCTGAAGTATTGATTTGTTCGACCACAATCCATGTTCTGCCTGTCTGATGCTCCATCCCAGAGTGAAGTTTAACTTGAGGCTTCTTAGATAACGCTAGGTTCAAACTGCAAGAGAATTGTGTGGATTTTTGAGCAGATTTTGCCCTTCCAACAGTCTGAAGGATGCTCCGATTATGGTGATGGCTCTAAAGATAATCTTATGAGATATTCCTGTCGTGCGTGGTGTGTTCAGAGTGATCTAGTTGGCTCGGAAGGACATCGAGACCGCTCCGATCTCAAATTGGGGATATTCAACATTTTAGATCATCTTGGCTCGATATCCCAGCATGTGGTGTTCCTCAGGGACAAATAAGCTCACAGCCTGCTGAAGGTGATGGAAACACRGAGGAGAATCCAAAACACAAACCTGTTACTGTATATCCATGAGTTTTTATCATCGTGTGTGGTCCCTCAGTCAGACAGCTGAAAATTTTTAAATCTTGGGGTGTGAACCAGAAATTATACATTAATTATCCAATATACARTTGTTCTATCAGCTATCAATGAATGTTAAGCTTTAAGTTTGTGCCTTTGCTCCATAATTCCTGTTTATTACTAGGATACAGAGATGTATAGTTTTAAGCTGTACCCCTGAAGACAATAAATGCAAACTACTTCAAATCTTTTCACATAAAAGCACAATTTTAGACACATTACAGAACCTATCTTTTGCACATATTGCTTCCGTGCCAATTTATGATGATCATCACCTGAGCTGCCCCGACTTCAGCTTTTTTTGTAGAAACTGCAGAAATAAACGCACACAGATTACTTGAAGTTCATAAGATAAGACAAGAAGTACCTYCAGCCTGTAGAGTCAGTGAAAAATGAATAATTTGAAGAGAAATAATGAATCCTAAATTCCATTTTAACTTTTTCAGCTTTGAAGTTCAGCCCAGGTCTACACTGTGCTCTAAACTTCCTCCTGAGTAACTGTTTGGTTTTACTGATGACACAGCTCTGCAGGTACGGATAATTACAATAGGAGTTTTTTATATGAGTGTGTGTGGCAAGCAGAGACTTAAACGTTAGCGATGACATGGTGGAAGTGTCCCTGCAGAAAGCTCCAGAGGGAAAACTCATGTGGGCCCACAATATTTTCTCTACAGAACACCGTCTTACAAACATTACAGACGATTTTGTTTACTAATCATTAATCATACAACTCTAATATGAGTCTAAGAAGTATAATACCTTCAGTTTTATTTTAAAACACTTAGAATTAGAACAATGTTTTATAAGTTGGTCCAAAAAGATACAAGTGTATTATTTAAAACCTAACATTAGATTCATTTACTGTATATACAGTTAGACCTTTATTTTTCCTGCTGCTAAAAAACTAAATGACAAGATGAAAAGGTTTAGGATTTTACACTAAATTAATTAAATTAAATTAAAACAGATTTCAGAGGCTGCAGATGCTTTCACAAGCTTAGAGACACCTAATGGCATTTCWAAGTAAAAATACCATCTAAAAGGTATTTTCTTTGTCTGTCTAATGTATTGCTGAGTCCTTTCCTTTCTCTCTTGACATTTTCCTCAGAACTGCAGCAACACTTCAAAGCAGAAAGCATTTTAAAGTAGCTTTTTTATTTTCCGTGATTCATGTTTTGTAAATAAAATCCATTAAACCCAGCATAATAGACTTGAGAAAGTCAAATCTGGTGAAGTCGTGACGGACCGAACTTTTTCTCCCACGCTGTTGAGACATCCACTTGCAATAATCATAAAGGAGAGGAGAAAATTGCTGCTTGTTGCTCCTCTGGAACATATGGCTGCATATTAAAAAAAAAGTCTGCTAATAAATCTGTTATATTAAAAAATCCAAATGTCATTGAGTGAGTCAGCCAAACAGAGGGAAATCTTAGAGATCTTTCTGGGAAGTTTTGTAACTCATATTCTAACATCAAGCTAACAAAAACACACTTTAAAAGTAAGTAAGTAAGTAAGTAAACTTTATTTCTGTAATAAAAACACAAAAGTAAAAGGTAGGCTGTTTTTAATGGCCGTAAGACTCACCGTCCAGTCCACGCAGGCGCGTAGCTCCTTGTTGGGGCCGTTGGATGCTGGAGGAAGTGTCGGCTGGGGTGGGCCGAGGTAATGGAGRCCTGAACGGGAGATCGCTTTCCTACAACCAAACAAACAAGAAGTGTTTAAGTGGTTTGTTTACCAGGCTAYAAGCTGCACCAGAAAAGACACAAAAATCTGCCCCGTCACACTCTGACACACAGCTCACATCCTTACAGAGCAGCTGAATCAAAGCTCGAGTTTAGTTTGTAAAATAATTAATGATCTTCTTCCAGCTCAGCTGCACATATTTGATTGAGGACGACGGAGAACAGATTGGGGGAGAAACTGCCAGCGGCACATTACGGTGATGAGACAAGAGCTGGGAGATGGTCTGTTCTGTCAGAGGATGACTCAGCAGTCCTCCATGTTTCAGTCTCAGACTCTCAATATGACATATTTATTCATCTGTAAAACTCTCTAACCAACCCTAATTTCTTCACAWCTTGTTTTCAGAGCACCAGACTTTATTATAACTTGTTGAACCGGACAGAAAATGACTGTAAAAGCAGCCAAAGTCTAAAGAAAACTTTAAAGAAACTTTGACTCCTCTAAACGATTTCAAGAAAAACTGGCTTCTTGGAGGGAAAATATGAAAAAAGGAGGATTTAATTAACATAAACCWCCAGGAGCAAACAAAAAACAACAGGACTGATGAAACAAGAGCATCTATTAGTGGAAAAAGTTGCACAAAACATCCAACTCCCTGCTGCTGAAAGTTTTAGTGGCTGTCAGTCTAAAATTATCAACCAGGACAAAGAGGAGTCCACTTACACACCCAGTAACCTGATCGTACCCTAACACACACACAAAGGTTGAACACACACACACACGTACGTACGTACACGACTCTTGCGCTAAAAATAGTCCTGCGTGGGTGACAACAGAACAAATGCGAGGACGTACGGTGACTGGACCCGAGCCAGACGCACAAACTGTGGAAACACACGGACACACCCAAAGTCACTAATATGAAATGTTTTAGTAATTAATTGTGCTTCGATAAAAATGGTTTTAGCTGCAGCCTTCAGCTGTTTTAGCTGGTTTGTAGCCGTCACCACTGAGCTCTGAGGGCACTGCAACACGCCAAAACCAGCTCTGTTAGAGGAAGTAACACAACGAGCCCGTTTGGTAAAGAACATTACGTTTTTATGAAACCAATTCTGAGAAGTGAAATTAAAAGCAGAAAGTCAGTGTGTGAACATGTCAGGTCCAAAAAAAAACGTTTACAAAATGGCTGGTTGATTCAAAGAAAAGGGTTACAACTTGACTGATCTTACATTTTATTGCCAAGTGCTGAACGTTGAGGATAACTGCTCATCAGATGAGAATAAAACGGCTGTGTCAGTGTGTTGATGTGCAACTACTTCCTACTCATAATGAAATCACCCCCACATGAGCRTATGTGGGAATAATCTCTGCAGCAAGAGAAACAGGAGTGCCACYACAATGCACTGTTCACAAAACGACACAAATGCACTCTTAAATACACACAAACATCATTCAGAGGTCATGCAGCACCATTACATTTGAGTGAGTCCTAATCTGCTAAAATCAGACAGGATCACGGGCATTAAGGGCCATTCCTAAAGTCTAAAGAGAAGTGAGCACACACACAGGCACCACGCCTAACTCGATTATTTTAGGAGTATTTAGGGTCGTAGAAGTGCATCAGTCAGAAAAACTTCTGCTAAAAGCATCTAAATAAACAAAAGAATCAACCTAAAACTCAAACTAAACTTGGCCAAAAGAAACATTGATACAGAATCKTATACACGCACAACTTTAAATGAAACTTTAGGTTGATAAAATACAAAGAAACTTAAAAGTTCTCAAATATTGAAGCTTTTTCTGCTCAGTTAGGTAACGTGAATTTGAAAAGACATTCCTCTCTTGTCTGAGCCTGCCTTCAGGAACAAATTGGAGCAGCCAATCTAAAAATTTGTTTTGAGACTTTTTTTTTTTACATGTGCCCATTTTTTGTACCTGTTTGGGCAGGTAAACACTTCAATCAGCGCTTTTGCAAAACCAGAACTCTAGCATTAGTTGGTGAATTAATTCACTGAAAACCTTCACAGAGGGGTTAATATGCCAGATGACAAACAGATTTTAATTGGTCTACCTTTTAGCCCTCTTAACAACAACACAGGGCTCAATTGTCAACTCGTGAATCTGATAAATATGAGCTGAAATCAACACAAATCTAACATCTAATTCTTGACTTACTATTCAATGAATTTTCAAAAGATTTTGACATTTCTGTCAACAGATATTACTTAGTGATGCCATACAAGTGTAAAGCAGTATTTTGATTGGCCTTTTTAAATAAATATTTAATCAAATATACCTTTAACCCATACCACAAATTTCAGCTTTCATTTCATTTGTTCCCAGCTTGGTTGGAAAGTACCTTCTCTCACTGTTTTACAACCCTCCATTGACTCGTATGGTTCAATTAACCTCATTTTAGAGGCTCACGTAATTAAAGGCGTCCATGGCTGTTGAGAGTAAAAAGTTGAGAGGGTGTTAATCAAGCTGCAAATTATCACCTGAAAGAAAAAAAATCATCAATTTAACTCAATTGAGTAAAAGAGCAAGGTTAAACACRTGCCTCTTGGGTCAGATTGTTCTGTCTTGAATTAGTTTAAATGCTATATTAATGGACGTTTTAACGCTGAGGGTGGGGTTCTGGAGACCAATAATCAACTGGTGTGTAAAGATTACCAATAAGAGTGACTAATAGCTGGCTACCATCAAAAAAGAACAATGAAACACTGAAGAAGCTAAGCTTGTGTTCTCATCTTTCTGTTGTTTCAATATCAATAATGTGTCTCATAGAGCTGCATTCAAAATCACTGTTTTTTATTTTTATATAAACAGTGTCCACTGGAGATTTTTTTCCACCAGTTAGTGGTTATCTACAAAGTTGCTTTCCAACTGCAATGCTGTTTTTTAAGGCTAAGATGCATTTTCACTCTCCAATAAAACTTTAAAATACTTCCATGTACACTAYCATATATGTATTTGTTAGCAGTGGTTGGGGAAGAAAAAATACAAATAAATGCCAGTGATTTTCAAACTGTAGGCRGTTATGRGGGTGTTGCTTTGGTCGGTTGTGGTAAAGAAAGACAACCCTCACATAAAGTTTGCATCATAATGTAAAGAACAGGATCCTTCATAAGGTGGCCAAGCTCTTAGAGATGGAGTAAAGAGCTCCGTTATCCAGGGGAAGCTCAGAGTAGTAATCCTCTTCATTGAGTCAGTTGTGGTAGATTAGGGATCTGATCAGGATGCCTCSTGGATGCAGCCCTTTGGTTGCTTTCTGGTCATGTTCCACTGGGATGAGACTGAGGAAGATCAAGAACTTGTTAGAGTGATCACCCCATAAACACCTTGGAATCCCCCAGGAAGAGCTAGAGAGTGTCGATAGGGAGAGCAGTGTCTGGACCTGTTGTCTCCATGACCTTACAATAGATATGAGGTAGGAGATGAAGATRTTGGCTTGAAATGGTCATTCCTAGTTGGTTATACAGTACATCCTTCTGGTATGGTTATTTTCGTTTCATTTCATACATTTTTATTCATTTCATTAAAAAAAAAAATTTTTTACACAATAAAAATAAAAAATACAAACACAACGAAATAAAAAATACAAACACAACGAAAT